>NW_023606070.1:0-220001 GCF_013339745.2 Dermacentor silvarum
ACACCAGGTGACACGCCTTGTAGCATGTGCATAGATAGTCGTACAAGGTAGATAGAGAAGGTTTGAAGAAGAAAAATAAGATTAAGGAGATGCATACAAAATCCAAGAATGAAAAAAAAACATGCATAGCACACCTGAATATATCTAGCAAGCTAGGTGACTGTTTGTAACCATCCCATTTCAAAGGGAATGCCAATAAATCATCATCATTATGATCATCATCATCATTATCATCGTATCGTGTCATTTTCACGTGGTATGACATGCGCGCCGCATAGCTTCCATACGTGCGCACATTGCATTATACGGTTGCGCTATATTCCCTTAGGTGTCCCGACATGTACCAGTTGCATAAAACAGATGCAGGCTACATGTAGCTGGACCTGTTTAACCCGTGTAGGCTAGGTGACTATTTGTACGACCCCATTTCGAAGGGGATGCGAAAGGGATGTGACATGTGCGCCACGTATAGCCTGCATGCCTGTGTTTACTCCTCAGTACACGTTATGGCGCCTCCTCGCAAGGTACCTGTTGAAGAAGGGAATCGTAGAGCTTCGCGCGCGGCTGCAACCAGGCAACGTCGGGCTGAGCAGACCGCTGTGCAGAGTCGTTGAATTTTGTCACAAGAATGCTCAAGAATGGTGTGACGCTCCCGTTAGTTCAGTTGTGCGCAGACTAAACTGGCAATACGATAGCTGTACTGAGGCAATATATATAGTACGCAGATATAGAAAACATGGGATTCCACAACAGCTCTTCGTCCTCCGATTTATTATAGCTGGCATTCGGAAATGAAAGCCTTGTCTCAACATGCGCTGCGTCAATGATTGCCCAAGCATTCAAAAAAATTCGTCAGCCCTTCCACTCCGGGAAGATGGTTTACCAGCGAAGCTGAAATGTGCGGCGCCGGTGTTTATTCCCGAGGGTTCGTTAAAGTATTTCTCAATTATGGTTATACACACGTTCGGCTGCGACGGAAAGAACGACGTCACTGACGGTATGCCAGCAGCGCGCCGTTGTCGCTTGCGTTCGATGTTTCGAGTTTGGGGGCGGCATGGTAAGCCGCATTCACCCACTAGTTCTTCAAGATGAAATTGATCTCGGCCGCGCGGCCGCATTTCGATGGAGGCCAAATGCAAAAAAAAAAAAAGAAAACGCCCGTGTGTAGGGCCGTGGCGCTCCTACGCCGGGCGACAGAACTCCCTGGCGGCAGCTGCTTCGTTGACGCGGCCCAATATGGCAACAGCAAAAATTTCGCAGTAGTGTCCATCAACCACAAGGGTTCGACCGTTAACGCAGCTTCGGTACGAAGCATGTCGTCATGTGCGGCCGAGCAAGTGGCCATTGCCTTGGCCCTCCTGGACGAGAAACATGCCAATATCTTCCGCGACTCTAGGGCAGCCATCCGCGCCTTCAGCGTTGGCGCCGTGTGTAAGGAAGCCTGTCGCATCCTCGACGGCAAAAGCATCGCCACCCACACTCTCACGTGGCTCCCCGCTCACAAGGGATCCATCATGCGAGGCCCCACAAACCTCAACGAGCTGGCCCACTCCAAGGCGCGAGGTCTCGCTTTCCGCGACCATGGAGAACTACCCGGCCGGCCCGCAGTGGTGGAGAACAGAGATGAGCCGACAACATATAACGAAATTACGCAGCACTTTTATCTCGGCAGGAGAGACTTTCCCCTTCCTCACAAGAAGTTAAATAGAGCGCAGGCATTGACCCTCAGATTATCGCAAACAGGCTCGTATCCCACCGGCTTTATTACACAAGCTTTATCCCGACACTTATGCCAGTAGTTCTTGCAGGCACTGCAATGACTTCGCTAGCCTAGACCACATGCTCTGGCGTTGCCCCTCGTTGCGAGGCACGGAACAAATAAATGAGGACAAGTGGCTCTCCGGTATCAAGAGCCCCAATGCCGGGGCGCAACTATGGGTCTGTCCGAGGGCCCACGATGCGGCGGTTGGGCATGGCCTGACAGTCCCAACGTGGGAGCGGCCCGCTGCGCGCTGAGTCACGTATCTCAGGACGTTCATTAAAGTTTTACATCCATCCATCCGTCCATCCCGTGTACTTGCGTTGTAGTGCGCGTTAATGAACCCCAAATGGTCAAAATTAATCCGGAGCCTCCACTATGGCGTGCCTCATAATCGAGCAGGTTTTGGCACGTAAAACCCCAAGATAATAAGAAGAAATTACATTGATTCAATAATAATTATGTCCGTTATGTAAGACAATCAATAGCTCATACCCCCTTAAGCAATGGCTCATGCCCCCATAAACACGGCCTCCCCATTACGACGCTAGAATAGAAGTCAAATTCTTCGCTGGAATGATTAGTGACAACGCACCCAGCTGTGGAAGAAGACGACGACGAACGCGGGTGCAGTGGCACGAGCGCGTGCCGAGCACGAGCCAACGAGCCAGCTACGGAAGAATTAGACGACAACGCTCGAGCCAATGCTGATTATGATAGTTTTCTGTGGACAGGCGATTTCGCCTAGCCATATAAAACTTGGCTTTAAAACATGTAACCCAATGTGTGCGTATATAGCAACTGAAGTCAATCTCGGAATGCTGCAATCGGTCTAGCGGCTCCTCACGTCGGAACGATGTGGGAACAAACGACAATTGATTGTTTTAAGCATGGTTATAGGCATGCATGCGAGATACGGCATGCGTAAATCATTGCGTTCGAGATACGATAGTGGGCATTATAATGCAAATGTCACACTGTATAAAGAGACTCGTCATATATGTCTAATTAAAAGCCCTGCACGGTGGATTTTCTGTAGCACGGGCAATGTTCAGTAGACTAGTGCCCACTGGTGTACTAACTTCGAAATAGCCCACTGTGCTGCTACTACAAAACTGCTAGCTTGTGAACATGCTGTGGAAGCTTTTTCATGTATGCAATGAATGAGACAGACTCGGTAATAAAAGATAGAAAGGGCACCAAAGCCTCACTGACAAGAGCCTTTGATGTCATGGTGATCAGAACTAACTTCGCCCAAGTCGGCTCAAATCAAACGCAACGGGACACGTGGGAGGAAGATTTCTTCTCAAACATCCTTCAAGGCACCGCTGCTTTGAAATTGGATTCATAATGGGCTGCACGCTACAAAAAAAGGCTAAAAACTAGAATAGATAAAGTCAGGTTAAAAACTCATCTCGAATGCCAACCTCAAGCTCGGTCGCACGAGCAGTACTGACCGCTACCCCGAAAAAAAAAACATGTTGAGTGCAGACGACTCGCTTTATATGGTTCCTTCAATTTTGAAAACTGAACTGTAGGGTTAGCATAACCATTCGTTAGAGCTTGAATACACGAGCTGAAATGTGGATGCAAACGGAGAGATAGGTATTGTCTGCGTCAAAGGATTACCGACCACGCCATCTGAGAAATTTATGAATTTTCGAGGAGTTTGTGACTCTATAGCCAAAAAGTCGTACATCACTATGTTGTACTGTAGTTGTTCTCAGATTCCACGGTAAGCAAAGATTTAACGCTGAATGAACAGGCGTGTACTTAGGTATGAGAAAACAGGCCTGAGTGAAGAACTGCGCCGAGTTACACTCTTTTCCCCCTTGAACACCAGTTGCCTCTAAATTCACCACTGAGCTCTCTCTGGGAATAGATAGATAGATAGATAGATAGATAGATAGATAGATAGATAGATAGATAGATAGATAAACTTTATTGCAAAGATAGAGTTTTGTCTTGCCCCAATGGGGCATCGCTAATGGTCGGGGCCCCTAGTGAGCTCCGCTGGCTCTTGCTATCTTTCTGCTCTCTGGATCAGCTTGATCTGGTCGTCAAGGGCCGAGCTGGACAGCAGTGCTCCCATTGCTCCCTCGTGGTGTTCGTGTCATGGTGTTCTTTGTTGTGTAGCGTGCACTCCCACGTAATGTGGTAGGGTTGGTGTGGCCCCACACCACGGGCATTCGTCCCTGTAGGCTGTGCGGTGCATGCGATGTAATATGTGTAGGTTCGTGTAAGTGTCTGTCTAGAGCCTATGCCAGGCAGCGGCATCCTCTGTCTTTAGTATTCGATGGCGTGGGGGATATCGCAAGCGACTTCGTCTGTGATAGCTCAGGATTGCTTAATAACCGGGGTCAACTGGGTCAGGGTCATCTGCAGTCGGCGTGATGAGTGCTCGGTTATGTGCAAATTCTCGAGCTGCTCTGTCGGCATACAGGTTACCCGTGATGGCAGCGTGACCCGGTATCCAAATGATGGTTTGGATGTTGTCGTCAGTGTCCTCCTAGGATATTTGGGCTAGGACTTGTGGCGCAGGTCTTGCGATTCTTCCCTGTAGGATGTTGCGGCAGGCCTGCTGGGAATCCGTGGATCGTCAGTGGCTTGTTTGCGTGTTGGCCTTCGCGGGGCTAACGCGATGACCAGCTCTTCGGGTTCCGTGATCGTGCAGGGGCGGGCCGATGCACTGGAGGTGACGTGGCCTCGGCGGTCGCAGACCACTGCCACTGCGCCCTTTTCTTCGTTCCGTACATAGCGGCGTCCGTAAAACGGGCCGTGGTATACAACGTGAATGTTTTCTCTATGTACTGGACCCTCGCTTTCCTCCTTCCGGAGTGTAGGTTAGGGTCCATGTTGCGTGATATTGGGGCAATGTGATACTTGTCCTGGACGTGACGAGGTATCGTGCAGGTTTCATGGGTTCGTATTGTTGTGGCTTTGAATCCCAAGGTATGTAGGACCTGCCGGCCAATGTTAGTCCACGCAAGTCTCTGTTGTTGTGAGACGTGAAGGGCTTTTGTGAGTTCGCTGAGGGTGTTGTGTAACCCAAGCGCCAATAATTCCCAGTCGATGTACTCATCGGCAGGCGGAGAGCGGTCTTGAAAGTCATCCTCAAGAGCGTGTCGGCCTGTTTCGTCTCGGATTGTGTGAGATAGTAGTAGGGCAGGCTGTATGTGATTCTGCTCACCACCAGGCTTTTGACCAGTCGGAGGGTGTCCCCTTCCTTCAGCCTCTATTCTTGGATGTTACACGGGATATCACGCGTGATATCGCCTTGACTCTCTGGGAAGGTGTGGACACGTTAAAAACACAGCACAATGCATTTTTGTGTTTCATTATAGGGACACAAGAAACATCGTTTTTGCGTCTTTTTGTTGGATGAATGGCGTGCTTACTGTGTTACGTAAGTTTGCTAATGATATCATGAGACGCTTCCGTAAATTGTGCCACAGCATGGCTTCCGCTACCTTTTACTGAGTTCGAAAATTATCCTGTGTATTTTGCCTGATTAAACTCGAGAGCATGTGTGCGAGAATACCTTACTAAGTTCTTAGTCTTCCACTGGAGCTAGAGAGTCCACAGTTCTTTTTTTCCATTTCTCTGCGAGCCGCGTGTGTACATCGCAATGGAACACGAACTAGCCAAGTCTCACCACCCTGCTTGAATACGAACTAAACTTGAGTCTCATCCCAAACCCTCTTCCAGTAAAAAGGCGCCTCAGTACGAACTGCGATTTGCTGCGATACAAATATTTCGTATTTTATGGGGCTCCGGCACTAGACGTCTTTCTGCCGACGTTTTTTTTTTTTGAAAAAACCTTTTTTTTTCTTTTAGCTTGTCCACCTTGCTAGCAAGCTCGCGGAGATTCACTGAAGATATTCTTGAATATAGATTTGGTTGTGTTCGAAAAAGAAGTGCCATGGCTGCTTTCGTGACATGCGAAAGAGGAATATGTGACCCTTTATGTTGACAAAGTGCTTAGGCGGGCCGAAGGCACTGAGTTTGGTTTGGTTTGGTGCCTATAGAAATAGCACAACCCACTACGGGGGATTGGCCATGAATCGGGCGGCAGTGGGAAGAAAAATGAAGAGGCTTAAATGGGATTTTCTACTTAAGAATATGAGATAATAAATGAATTCTAATCTCTTAATATTAATTTTCATGCTATAGCATCTTAAAATTTGAAGCAAACTTTTGTTGACTTAATAAAAAATTAGCACGGCAGTCTTCTTGTTTCCATTACAAAATTAAATATGGCATCGCGTACGTTCCCATTACAGTGTCCTAGTGCCGACGTCCCTAGAGATAGAATGATATGTACGTAATGGTCAGTCCATGTTGGCGGAGGGGACCTTCTTGAAGTCGTTTTCTATGTATGGTGAACCTACGACAATCTATAAGGAAATGATCCATAGTTTCGGGTTCATTGCAATAAAAGCATTGAGGGGAAGGCGCCAAACCAGACCTATGGAAATAGAAATTAAGCCTTAGTATTCGCAACGCATTCTAGTTAATGACACTTCAAATTTTCTTGTTGAACACCATCTGCGGTGCCAAGGAAATCTAAGGTGCTGAAAATCGGTGTTATGAATGCACATGATTTGGCATGTTCTTCTTGGACAGAATTTTTTTAAATCTCGCAGAAGTGACGTATGCCGAACGTCTTAAGATCCTCAACACCGGGCCGTTAAGAGATACCGCTGCTAGTGCGTCTGCAGATTCGTTTAAAGTGAGCCCCACGTGCCCTGGCACCCATACCAAATGGATAAAGCGTAAATGTTGGGGATGGATGAATGAAATTCTCGGAGAAGATAGATTAATTGGGCACTGATAAGCGGAGCAAAAGCCAAGGAGTCGGTTAAGCTTACGGCTGAAGTAATAGATGTGGGAAGTTTTCGTAGAGCTAGGATGATCGCTAATAACTCCGCCTGAAATATTGGCGTAAAGTTGCACTGAGTGGAAGCACTAAAATCAGCCTTTTTCTCTTCAAGGAACTGTCTTCGAACATACGTTTTAAACCTTTAGGGATCAGTGCACCCTGCGA
This sequence comes from Dermacentor silvarum, assembly GCF_013339745.2. Classification (NCBI taxonomy): domain Eukaryota; kingdom Metazoa; phylum Arthropoda; class Arachnida; order Ixodida; family Ixodidae; genus Dermacentor; species Dermacentor silvarum. The sequence continues at coordinate 6,807 of NW_023606070.1, forward strand.
TCATAACGATTTCGTGAAGTACAACTGACACACTGGCTATATATATACAGGGTTTTCAGCAAACACGTTCAAAATTCTACAGGTTGCCTGTGTTAGATAGCACAATTCTAGTTAATGAGCTGGTCTACTCGAAGAGGCGGACATTACTTGCAGAAAAAAAGGGAATGTAAATCGACTAATCAAAAAATTCACTAATTAAGATTTTAACTAATTACTTGAGGGCCCATATTGTAATTTACAAATTGTAGCCGTGGTGTTAGCAAGGCAGATCCACTTGGAACGAATTCTCGGGTTGACACCAGTTTCGGGATATTAATTCCTGAACTTTGCGGAGAAATGCATTGGCGTTCCAGTTAGTTGCTTAACAAAACGTCGCTTTATACATTGAAGCGCAAACTTAACTGGAACGTCAATGCATTTGCCAATGCAATGCAACCTGCCACAGGCAACCTTAAATAATTGTGAATGTGTTCGTTGAAACCCTGTATAGTTACGATAATAGTGTGTCGGTGTCTCATCGTCTGGCTTTCTTGTGTGTGCGTTTCCTGGGTGCAATGTAAATTTTCTAACCACAGAACGTAAACTTGCTCAAACAGGCAATCTGTTAACTCTTTGAGTCATTTAGTTTAACGTTACACTATAGTCGCACACGGCACGCAATATTGTGATGTTGTGTAATAGTGATATTTTGAGCCAACGTGTCTGGCCATGGCGGCACTCTATAGGCCCATCAGAGCTAACAATACGATGGTATTTTACAATGTCCAGAACAGTAACACGGGAATCTTCCTTGGGCTTTCTCACTCATGAGTGAATGTCGTGCGCATGACCACATGAGCCGCCAGCACGCGCCACAGGTGACGCCGATGGGTAAATCCGTTTTCCATATCACCCGATTTCTCGTTCTGCTATGTTTCTCTGCCTCCTACCACTTGTGTTTTTTAATTGTTTTTTATTCCTCTACGCACATTTTGGGCATTTCGTGGTGTATGCGGCACAACACGCTCGTGCAAAAGAAATAAGAAAGATGTAGGCCAGCTTTTTCGGTTTAGCCCAGCTTAACCGGTTCGAGAAGGAAGATAATTACGCCTCAGCACCTAAGCTGTGCGGCGCCAATTTGAGCGTGATAGGTATGACTAGTCAGCTCTTCGTGAAAGCGGCATTATATGTCGCGCGCAATTACCAGTAAAGAAACTTTCTGTTCAATGGTTATTATTTAGAGCCTTTGCAGCCGGTTCCTATGTATTTTGGACTCTCTTGCTTAATTGTGCATGAATGTGCTTGCCACAGACTTGTGCGCATTTATTTAATTATAAAACTATGCTCTCGTAAATGGTTCATTCTTTTATAAGAAACGTACACGAAACGAAGCAAATAATTACTACAGAACTCATGTCACAACGAGTCTCCATGCATGGTCATGCGATTCGCATTGGTACAACGAACGACACGCCTTATTTCTGAAGGCATGTCTATTTATCCTCGTAGTGGTCATTCTGGGAGACTTTCATTTCTTCGACTATATGTGACATATTCCGGTATCGTTCAACTTTGCTATGCTACTCGCTTGACAACCTCACCCGTGAGCCTGGCAGCATGATGGCGATTGTATGACGCCAACGTAGTAACTATACGATGGAATGACCAGAAAAGTGAGTGACGTCGATGAAACGGCAATGCCCTATGAAGTCAGTGGCTTGGCAACAATGAGATGACGATTACTAAATGATGACAAAGATACAACAACGCCAGCGTGACCAAGACGACATGCCGAAAACCGGAAGGGAAGCTGGAATGGGGGCTGTGGCACCATCACGACGTCGTGCGGATCACGGTATGACAACGATGCGTAACAGCGGCTGTATGACAACGTCGCAATAACTATGATAGTATGACAACATCATGATCAACGGTGGCATAATCAAAATGACGACAGCCTGAATAACAATAGAATGATGAACAAAGAGTGACGTCGATAGATTGCCACAGGTGGCATACGTCGATGGCATGACGACAATGGAATAAAGTTACTGAAGTGAAACAATGGGGCTAAGAAATCAATCTGGATCTATAGGCTCGCTTCACCGCAAAAATTACACTGCTTGGAAAAGTTATTTAACATTACCAACAGTGAAACAAAGCTTCACTTAAGCAAGTGGAGTTTCACAAATCTAGAGCAACCAGAACAAAATTATGCAGAAACTCCGCTATTTCTTAGGGTGTTACTTTGTGTTTTACTTTTGTGCTTTACTTTAGATACTTTTGTGCTTTATTGCATCAAACGACGTTTCGTTATGAAAGTATCTAGAATGCCAATGCATATTTCCACAATGATCGGGAATTAATATATCGAAACTGCTGTCACCCTAATAATTCGTTCCAAGTGGATCCGCCTTACGAACTCCACGGCTCTAATTTCTAGAATGAAATATAGGCCATAAGGTAATTAGTTGAAAACTTTATTAGTGAATTTTTGTTAATTATACGAATATGCATTTCAGTTTTTTGAGCAAGTAATGTCCGCCTCTTCGAGTAGACCAGCTCATGAACTGGAATTGTGGTATATCCAAAGGCAACTCTTAAAAACTTTTCAAACTGTTCACTGAAATACCCTTTTTGTACATACAGGGTGTCTCAACTATCATGCACCAAAATTTAACACATGCAAATATGGTAATGTAGTTCGCCGTCGCATAAAGATACTCAGATTATTTTCTTGCATTCCGCCTAATTACATAATTAGTCTTAATAATTATTCAACTTCTCAAACATTATAAGATGAAAAATGTCAATGAGAAAATTGTAGAGCAACATGAAAAACTCCCGATACAGCTTTCTGTTGCTCAATACGTGCTACATAATAGTATTTTTCCGAGCGTGAAAGAAGCCCGAGAATGCACGCAAAGTGCCTCGACCGGCCAGTCACGCGGCAATTTTGCGTGTATTTGCAAAATTCACACAAGCAGACAACCCTCTCTTCCCACCGTCTCGGGTCGTTGACCGCGTTTCTAGACCCTTAGCAGCCATGCCGTTATATTCAATAGCTATCGGGATTAACGGCTCTGCGCATTGCCCTGCCTGCCCAGCTCTACTTCCTAATTTTGCTCATATACTTGACTTATTTATTCTCGAGTATTGTGAATAAGTTGAGAACATGTTTAGTGCACGCAACAGTTCACATTATTCCTATTCGATGTGCTGATGGTTTCTGAAAGCGATCGAGAAGGCAGACAGGTTCATACCACTTTCCATTGAAGCTACTTAATTGAATGCGTATGCAGGCTTTCAGCCATGCCCACGTAAATATTCTAATTACGCTTAGTATACAACGAAACACAGTCAAAGATGTAGATGTCATTCGCTGATATGCACATCATCTCTGAACTCTTTACTTTATTATACCACTGTATGCACCTTTCAGACACTGCAAGCGCGTGTTGTGCAAGGAGCGCGCTTTTGGCGTAATTACTCAAAGGTTCTTACTCACCTCTGAGGTAAATTAAAAAGGACATATGAGCTCTGCGTATCTTATTAGAACTTGCTAGGACGTCGTAACATCAAGGCTTTCCGAAGTCAAATCTATTTCTGTAATATTTACATGCATAAATGCATCCGACGTTCAACGTTCGGGATTGCGTCCGGTTTGTATACAGACATCCACGGAACAGCTACATCGGAGAAGGTTAGCGCCCGACGTATGCACTAATTGTGCACCTTAACTTCCGTTACCCCGCCACACCGTGTTTGTCGCAGAGCAAAGATTACGGCCCCCGGTAGACAGAAATTGCCGCTCTGATCGCCAGCTCACTCGATGCTGCCTGCAACATTGAAAACCCTGAAATGACTAATTTTCCGTGAGTTTCTTTCGTCTTGTACGACCTGGCAGATCGCGAAACTCGTCAACGACACGGAACGAAGCAGCAGGCACTGTCGCCGTCGCTTGTGGGCCGGCGCATACGCAATTAGACCTGAACCACCGAACGACTTAGCCAAGCACGTCGAGCATGCTGACGTGCCCTCGGCGCTGAATATTCAGGAGTTCTGTGGGCGTACCGTGAAGTTGTCGTTCATTACAGCAACGCGTGGCCCCGTTCTTGCTGTTCATGCACAAGTAAGCGAGTTGCAACCGTCCATGACGGCAGAGTGTTCTCAACGTTGTTCAGCCTTCGGAGAAATCATTCGCCTCACATTCATGTTTTCACAAAGTTCTTGTACAGATTGCCAAACACGACACCCTAATTGTGCGGTGAAATTTCAGCAGTTCGTACTTACATCACGTTACGCGACACCCAAGGTCATTTACAATTTATGTTGCTTTGGTGGAGGGGTAAAGGTGGCGTCAACTTGCATATTGCCTCTATTAGTGCTGCAAGCGGCGTCTCACGAAGCTATTTGTGTTTCTCTCCTAAACACATCAGCGCAAATAAATGTCAAATGTTTCACATAACTCTCAGTGTTTGACACCAGAGGGAACCTAACGTAGACGCCCCTTGTAGCGTGAGGGACTTCGATAAACATCCTTTTGCTATAAAAAGTGCTTAGACCGTGGTATGATGATCGAAATGCGGAAACTAGAAGCTCTGAAGGTTTTATACGTCTGTTAACAGACAATGGCATGGAATATTATCATTGACACCTATTTTATTTTATAGGGAAGCATTCTTTGTCTCATTCCAGGCGCTTTGCGCTAGGTAGGTTCTGTCACGACTTGTTTCGGGCTTCGTCAATTAAAGGGAATTTGTGATCCATGGCAGGGTCGAGCCTCTGCCTTCCAGCCCATCAGCCCGATGCTCTAACCATTAAGCCACTATCGCACGCACACTTATGACGTGCCAAATTTAACTTGCCCCGTGAGGCGTATGGCACATGCGCCACGTGCCAGTTGCTCACATTTCCTGGTGGCAGCTAGCGCTTTGAGACGCTGTCTTATATTACACGTCCTTCACGATTGACCCAGGTTGAACTGGTGTTAACGTTTCGTCGCTGGACTTATTATGCTATCATCATTTTAACATAGACCACGTGATACAGACATAAGTCCGTTCGCTTAAATGAAATTAGGGCGCATATGACGCACATTTCTCTCGCTTACACTCATTCACAGCACCTATGTAAAGCTCAAAATTCAGCATTACCTTAACTCGCGTCGAACGACCTAAGTACAAATCGTGTCGTCGCCATCATATGATCGCCGCCACCATCGTCTTACTGCTGTCGTCACACACACGCTCGCGTCACAAACGCAACTCACCACCTTAATCAAACACGTCGGTACACCTAGCAACCTATTGCGAAACACAACAATCGATGCTGGACAGCCATCTACCTTCGAAATGCTTTATGTGCTAGGTGTTGCGTGAGCAGAGAAGGCATCGACGCAACGCCACGTCTACCTCGCTCGGGGAACCCGCGCGTTCCTTGTCCGCGCAAGCTCTCACCGGCGTTCTGACAGCACCTTCGTAGTCGCTATAAAGAAAAATGTATAGAAGAATAGAATAAAGTCGGAAGAAAAAAACGCTGGCGATAGTGTGTTTCGAACCTATGACCCCACGCTCAGAGGCCGACTGTCTTACCGACTGGGCTAAACCAACGCTTTCTTTTTTATTTATTGAGGCTCTAAAACAGCGCTTCCTCGATAGCAGGCTTGTGCATGCTATCGTTTGACATGCTATCGCTTGGCATGCTATCGCTTGCTATCGTGCGCATTCTCTATGTGCTTTCCATTGGCAAGCCCTGTGTGACGAAAGCAGTGACGTCAAAATCACCGTGGCTTACTTGGGAACGTCCAGATTATTTTTATGGTAGTCGGTAGCATGACGTCATAGACCGAAGTGCACCGACCTTGTGCTTTCTACGAGGTGTTGGCCAAGCGTCTCAACGCGCTCCCTTGCCCGCGAGTAGTTCTTAACTCGTGTAGTTCATAACTCTTTCTTTGAAAACAAGATTGTGAGCGCTGGCATCCAGACGCGCAAGATTGCAGTTACGTAATTTTTTATACTGTGCGGGTATTTTCCAGAGCCCAGCATAAACCACGTAAAACGTAACGTCAAGGAAGTAACTTCATTGGCTGTTTCATAGTACCATGTAAAATTTTCAAACACAGCCTATGTCCTGAACGAATATTCGTTGTTGTGCATAATTAACGGAACTAATTAACTGACTAATGCACTTCAATATAGCCTGAGTAACTCAAGAGCACTGTGAATAATATACCGGGTGTTCAAAATTAAATTTTACGGAGTTTTTAAAACTCGCCTGTGGCAGGTAGAATAATTATGGTTAAGCTGGGTTATTCGAAGAGGCGGACATTAGTAGCAGGAGAAATGGAAACACATATTCCACGAAATAACAAAAATCACTAATTAACTTCTTAGTTCCTTACTTTACGACACATATTGCAATTTATGAATTGTAGCCGGTAAGGTTGTCAGGCGTATCCACTTAAATGAAGCTCCAGAATGACACCAGTTTGGAGATATGTGCCATCAAACTAGCAGTAAAAATGCACTGTTGTACCATTTACTTTTTTTACCAAAATGCTGTTTTATACAATGAAGCACAAAAGTAACTGGAACGCCCGTGTATTTCGTCCCACAGTTTGGGAAATAATATGTCGAAACTGGTGTCATCCTGGAAATTCATCGGCTACACTTTGTAAATTGCAATATGTAGCGCAAAGTAATTACTAAGAAGTTCATTGGTCAATTTTTGTTACTTAGTTAAATATGTGTTTCGATTTCTCGTGCTACTAATGTCCGCATCTTCGAATAACCCAGCTCAACAATAACAACTATGCTACTTGCTACAGGCGATTTTTAAAAATTCCGTAAAGCTTAATTTTGAATCCCTGGTATACTAAAACTAAACCCCACTTAACTAATATATACTATTGGTCTCGTTTGTCTAAAGTGTACCATTTATTTTTAAACGTTGGTTCTAGTTACGTGATAGATCCGGTAAACAAAGCAATCTTTATTGAATTCTCAATAAAGTTTCAATTCAAGCTTGACTCAAAAACTTGCCCAGTAGCACATATATGTGAAGTCAACATCGGCTGACTTACATGCGTAGGACACAAATTTGCCTGCGTGAGTGTTCAGGTGTGCCAGCATGCCCGCGTAAACGTAGTTTCATGTAACGACATCATCACTATGCTAAAGCACTTCTTTGCGACTTTATATAGAGTGTTTTTGTTTTCATCCAAAATTTTGATAACACCTGTGGCAGACAGAGTAATTGCACTCTTAGAGCTAGATCACTCGACATGGCGGAAATTACTCACCCGATAAATAGAAGTGCATCATATACTAATTACACACATTCAAGAATTAATTTGTAATTAATTACTTTATAGCTAATATTGCAATTTACGAATTCTAGCCGCTGAGTTTGCAAGGGAGAGACAGAGAGTGAGAGAAAACATTTATTGGTAATATTTTTTTTGGTGGTTTTACGGGCCAAAACCTGTTCTGATTACGAGGCACGACGTACGTAGTGGAGGGTTCCGGATTAATTTTCACCACCTGGGTACTAACTCTATTGGTTGTGAGTGAGCCGACTTCCTCGTGGGGTCGAGCCCCTAGTTCTGGACCCCACTGGCTTGCGCCACCCCCCGTGCCCGCTGGATCAGCCGGCGCTGCTCTTGCGGGTGTAAGCTGGTCAGCGCAGTCTCCCAGGAGGAAGGTGAAGGTGAAGGAATCGGGCAGGCCTATTCACTTTTAACGAGTTCTTAGGATACAACATGTTTTGCGATATGCGTCGTGAAACTTGCAGTGAAAATGCACTATTGTTACACCTTTCTTTTTTTTTAACGAAGCGCCAGTTTATGCATTGAAGGACATAAGTAGCTGGATGTATTTTGTCGCGCACATTGCGAATGATTATCTCCAAAACATTTGTCATCCGGTAAATTCGCTGGATGGGGGTACGCCAGGGAAACTCAGCGGCTACAATTCGTAAATTGGAATATGTGCTGTAAAGTATTTATTTAAAAAGTTCAATCCTGCATTTTGATTTCTCAAGCAAATACTGTTCGCCTCTTTGAGTGATACATGTCAATCCTTAGAATTACGCTATCTGCCACAATATATTTTTGTAATTCTGTATGGTCACAACAAACACCCGCTGCGGTAATTAAATTGGGGTTACAGAAGGAAAAACGCGCTCTTTTTGCCAGGGATACGTTTTAAAGGCCATGAAATCGTGACTTCGGTAACAATTTCATTCACATGGGATACGAGGTGACGCATCCAGTGCCAATAGACACTAGCTCTCTTTCACAAAATATATATCCCATTGGCGGTACTGAACACTCAACGCGTAGTTTTCCACAAACTGTCCAACCAGCTGAACCAGGGAGTGCCATGGAGGGCCTGCAGTGGAGCACGTCTCATGTGGCACTCCGTTTTCCGCCTCACCCTTTCGCCATACACTCCTCCACCGCCTTTCTCCTCGCGTCCTCTTCGCTCTCATCGGCTTTCATCCCCGCTGCGCTCCGCTTTCGCTTTTTCATCCTTCGCTGTGCTCGTCCGCTCGGTTACGCCGAAGCACGCCGACGGTCAACGCACAAACGGGCGCCTAAGAGCAGCTCTCTATAATGTTTCCATTTGGTAACAGGGAAGTGACAAAGGTCGGCAGACTGTCTGCATGTTTCCAGCAGACCAGGTGGAAGACTATGTCTGTAGAATTTCTGTAGAAGCACTAAAATATTTTGTAAGGGTGTTGCTCACGACGGTACCATGGTACTTCCTTTTTAGCGACGAATGGAGTGCGCGAGAGAAGAAAATCCTACACTGCGATGCCCGGCTTGTGCTCCGAGTGAAGAGTGCTCCACACGCCCCTACAACAAACTAACCCGACGTCCTGCTTACTCTGGCATTAGCATCAAGCCACGACGCCTCGGAAATTATTGGTGGCCTGGGGACATCGCGATATATGAGCTGCCGTAAGCCGCTTTTCATAACCGCAAGACAGGGAGCACTGTTATGGCCTACATTGCTTATAAACGTCACTCAGTGAGAGTGGTGAGAAGGTGATCGATTAGCGTCGCGCCGATAATCGATCCAGGCTGCTGGGCAAATACGTTGGCTCGCAAAGCGTTGGGGTAACTTGTCCACGGTGCGTAAGTAGGACTCCAAGGTGTCACTCTTCGATTTCACGTGCTTTCTTGTCAACTTGGGAAAAAAAAAACACTATGCTTTAAATGGGTACGGTGACAACATTTTTTTTTCCTCGGCGGCGGCTATAAACTTTCTTTAATTGAACATAACCAACACCATCAATAAAAATGTGGTAAACAATCTCAGCTAATAACATTTAATTGCATGAAATATGATACCCCTAGTTTTCTCAAACAAACATTGCATTAGTTTTAAGCCAATAGACTGCAGTTTACTTTTTTTTCTTTTTTCAGGTCATTTCATTATTGCTAGCGGGAACAAGTGTGCGCAAACTGGGTCTTACACATGCAAACGGCAAACGCAACAGTGTAAAATGGGAATGCATACTTTTTAACAGTGTAAAATGGGAATGCATACTTTTTAACAGTGTAAAATGAAAGACATATTTTTGCACGTATTTCTATATGCACGAAACGCGTGTGTGCACTCACCTAGGCACGCAACGCAAACATTTATGCACGTAAACATGAATATCTATATAACGACTAACCATAACTGTCTATTCACATGATGGTGGGTTAGAGTTAACTTTTTAACATCAGCGTGCTACGCCCCTGATTTACTTAAATTTTCTAAGAATGTTTTGCTCTCGACCTTCCATTGTGGCTTTTGTTAAAAAAATTACTCTATAGTAAAGCTACCTTCAGCTCTTGTCACTGGCTTGCATGATGATACTCATTTTGTGCGTGTCAATTCGCCGAACTGGATGTGCGTAACGCTACCCATGTTAACAACAACAATCGTGAAGTGCCAGGGCCTTTGGACCACATAGTATGGTGGCCACCCACGCCGGGCGGGCGTCAGCAAACTCCCTTGCCTTAGCAAAACGTCCATCATCCGTAACGTATAGTCCAAGAAGTGTCTCACCGGTGAACATGTACGGCGTGTTTACCTGCAGGGCAGTGCTTTTTCTCCCGGAACGTCCAAATAAACATTGATCTCGAACCCTGCAGTTCTGGCAAAGGCGTATATAGTGAGTGGCCGCGCTCGCGTTGGTTGCATGCATTGGACATTAGGAGTCGGGCGCAGACTCTTCATCACGTGTCAAAACTTACTGCTTTCGGAAGCTTCCAGACTAATGCTAGCGCGTCGTTCCGTTCCGTCTACTTAATTATCCCCGTTTTTATTGGCAGTGTCACTCTGTTTATGTTACGCGTGTGGAACGCGCCGCCTTCCTCGACAGAGCGCAAAGGACATCGACGAGCGAAAAGACGACATACTACTTGCTTGGTATTTCACTCATCCCTGCTTTTAACACTGAACCTAAGAAACCGCCTGAAGTCGAGTAGACGCATTACTGAACACTCTGCCTTGCATTTGGACCCAAATTTCCGCGCAACGTTCCGTTCGTCGTGCGTTATGGGAACTGCAAACTATATTTGACTAGCAGAACTGTTGAAGTTTTCTGAACTTCTAGGAAGCCTACTTGTGAATCAACCGCTAGCCGTAAAAGGAGTGCGACTGCATGCGAAACGTTCTCTTAAAGGGCCCCTTACAAGGCCACATAGGAAATTTCGGTTATACGGTCCAAGTTGTTACCAGTTGGAAGTTGGTTAAGAAGACCCTCTTGGGGACGTTCTGCCGCAAGAATTTTTTCAATTGGTTTCTTAATAGCCGAGATAGAAATATTTCAGTACCGCAAACCTATGATTTCAGGAGGCGAGTGTCACCGCCAACAAGGAGACTCTCTCCACTTGCTCAATGTAAGCTCCGCAAGTGAAATTCCTTCCCTGCGTTCTCTCATACCGGAGCTGGAGGATAGCGTGACGCGCACGTCACGGGTCCCGCCTTTTTTTTCCGCTGACGGTCGCGTGCGCGAGCAGTGGCCTCGCGCATAGCACGATTTTGCGCGCTGTGCGCGAAAACACCTGACTAGCGGCATAAGTCAGTGCTACACGAGCACTGAGGCAGACGCAAGCAGATCACAGAGCATGAGCGCCCGCTGGAAGAGGGTAGAAAATGACATAGTTTCGCTTTCAGCACGCGGGACTTCACGACGTGGGAACATGTAGACGAAACGGAAGTACCTCTCTCTTGCTACGGTACGAAGTAAAACAAAGACGTGCAGACATTCGGTTTCCAGGTCTCATTATTTCTCTAAACTTTAATTCGTCTATTGAAGCCGCATAGCAAACAAATAACGGCTGTTGCCTTGAATAACTATCGAAATCACGTGCCACTGAGAGTGACGTAACAACATAGGCGCTCTTGCGCATATACGTCCACTCTCCAGCTGGGAGCGCGGCACCCGCGAGAAGGGCAAACGGCGTTTTGTTTGAAATTTAACCTCTTTCCGCGGCGCGGAACGATGTATTACTTAGCAGACACGATCGTTAGCGGGCATTGTATGCACTGCGCTTGTCAGCTCAAAATGGCCAGACCTGGTGAGGGGCCTCTTAAAATCGGGCGCGCTCATGGCCCGTGGAGTTTAATGTATCATAGTGCACTCCTTACACCAATTGAATTTTCAAATCGGGTACAGAATTCACACAGCATTTTGTTCATAAGCGCTGTTTGACATCAGCCGGTTGCCTCCACTGATAATATGTTGGACACCACGATTGGCTCGCATCTGCCCTTACGAACAGCTTTAGCGTAAGAACTTTTTGTGTGTACGCGTCCGTATTATTTGTTCAGATAAAGTCCTCACTTCATCGCTACCGCCTTGAAACATGGACTAGCGCGTCTTCTCATCGCCGGCAACTCGTCTGGACATACATGCCACGGCCAGTCTTCTGTATTCACACACACACACACACACACACACACACACACACCACACACACACACATATATATATCTATTAATATATATATATATATATATCATGAGAACTTATTTCCTAGAACTGTCACAACTATCATCCTTGCGACACGCGAATTGTACTTTTTATTTTGAACTTGCACCCTCCTCTTGACTTTAGATTTACTGTTAACCGGCTTTTCCTCAATTACGACACGGCTTTTGAGAAAGTGCCCCTATTCATTTACTGACTAAACTTTCAGGCCTAAATCTAGACGCTTCCGCTTTAGAATGTATTCGATGGCTCCTACAAGAGAGGCCGCAGTTGTACGTGCTTAATCGTGCTTGGACATTCTCATGATCGTTGTCTCCTGTCTTCGCCAAAGAGGAATTCTTGAACCCCTGCGTTTTAATGATTCACTCAACATTAATGACTTGACCTTAACGACTTGACTCAAAATATCTCTTGTGATGACCGTTCTCGTCGATGACCACTGCGCTCGTGACCACAGTCATTGCTAACTCAAACAGCACCCAGCAAAATCCCCTCCTGAAACTACTAGAATGGGTAATATTTGGCTTATGAGCACTATGTGTGGATTATACACAACGTTCGCTCACGCATGTAGATGGGGGTAGTACGCAGAGGGCGCGTAGGTGCCCTGAGCGGGGGAGCACTGGTGTCTTAGCGCTGTGGTGGATGAACTAGAACGTTCGCTGATGATAACGCGGGGCGGTATCTACCTTGTAATTGTTTTCTATATTATTCCTTCAAACTGTATGCTCGCACATTACTACAAATGAAGTCTAATACTATTTCTGCTAGAGTATCAAATGCATTGTTTTAATTCTTGCACAGCTACATTGCCGTAGGGCTCTTTGCCCTTGCTATAGACTGCTTCTAGAAAATTTTGTAATTTTTTTATTGGGTGCACCTACGGTGCCGAAAAGAAAGGTGGGCAGCCATACCACACGTTTCAGCGTCAAAAAATTTTTAATCCAGATATTCATAGGCACGAAAGTAATAATAAAGAAAGCATTACCCGTAAACCCATCGAGAAAAACTGAAAACAGTCGGTGAGAGTTAATCTAGAAAATTATAACAAACAAAATAGGAAAATTCTTGGGTTGAATTATTAACAAACCAAAAAACAAAACAGATTAAGCCGAATTTCGCAAAAATAAAAACTGAGAACTCTGAATCCTTGCTAAAGCTACGCTAAACCATAAATTTTCTGTGTTCATATATGTCGTGATTTATGCTGACCCGGTCATACTATTAGCATTAGTCACACTGCTGTGCGTAAATTTTGCATTTCGAAATGCTATGAAAAAATTAAAAAAATGTTGCACCGAGTTTATATTTGTATAATTGGACAGGCGATAGACCTGTGATAAGTGATATATGTGGCGTTGCTGATTTTCGCGCTTGTTAGAGTGGGTCTAAATATTGCCCTCAGTCCTGTGAGAAATGTTATGTGGCAGTAAGATTACATTAGGGCAGAGAAAAAAAAGGTGGGGGGGGGGGGGTTAAGTAGGCACGATGTGTGGGAAAAGTTTCAAGTTTGCTGGTAAACAGGGTTCTCTTAGATAGTTGCTATAGATACTCGGCTTGTCCCTCTATCGCAGCGTCATCAGACACATGTGGAATGTGTCTGGTGTCCTGGGAACTACAGATGAGACGTCCTTTACGTGAGGTTCTATGGCTCTTTGTTCGTGAGGTGGGGCAATCTTTAAAACTGCGTAGGTTAATTACAGACTTTGCGGAAAAATCACTAGTAGAGGAGTTAAAAAGGAGTTACACGGGTTTTTTGCGAAGCGCGGAGGATCTTTGTCAGGTGCCCTGCTACATTTAGGTGATCTTTTATCTAACAGGCCACGATTTAAATTCATTTTTCCTATGTATGTATTTATTGTTTTAAAGCTATGTCATGCTGCAGTTCAAGCTATGCATTTTATCAATATTACATAGCTCACAAAAGCTGTACATTAAATATTCGCTCATGTTAATCATTTATTTTTCCGTACCGCTGAGGATAGCGCCATTCCAATGGATACATATTGCTCCGTCCTGTTGTCTTTGGTAATAAACAAAATGGAACTACAAGACACTAATGCTTGGGCGTGATGGAGATGTTCTGGTGGTAACTGAGGCTACGTTTATAGGTTTTAGTGCTTTAAATGTTTCCAAAATGTTTCTATCTAGTTTTTCATGCTTGCGAACTTTATTATTTAATTCAACGCAGGTTGGAATATATGTTCAAAGGGCGTTTTTACGGGGGCGCTAAGGATAATTAAGTGATCGGTGAAGTAATATGCCAACTACCGGCACTTTTTTGACATATTTCGCTCGAAAACGGCATTAGAGAGTTATAGCTCAGCGGGTTTAGGGGAGAGCGAGCGAGCGGAAACGGCAGCGGAGCGCAGCACGAAAGAAGAGTTTTAACGCGATAGCGTTAAGGGGCTCCGTGTCGCAGAAAATCCGACGTTGGCGTCGGTGTGGATGTCGGCGTCAGTGGCGCAGAAAATAATTCCGAACCACCCCGACCGCGCAGGCCTCCGCGTGGTGCAAGGTGTTAGTGAACAAAATGGAATTTCTCAGAGTGAAATCCATCAGAAAAATGGTAAAGTACGACTCAACCAGAACCTACAGACATGGTAGCGTCGGTCTGTTATTTGAATGTACGAGAAAACATAATTCTGTTACCTGGAAACTCAAACACAAACCCCTTTTGCCAGCATTTCTACCATGCCAACAGCGGCGCGCTCGGGTATACTACTTGCGAAAATCTTATCCAAATGGCCCTCGCATCCTTGGCAGATCAAATTGGGACTTATACCCCTCACACACGGGCAAAAGTAAAGTCCTTTGCAGGAAAGCCCTTTTGTTACTTAGAAGGACCCTTTGCAGAAAGGAGTTGCGCCGATGACATGGCAGCGCACTAATCTTTAGGTGGTTCCTCAAAAGAACGCCAAAAAAGCGCTGCTTGATAAAGCAACACGAGCGAAAACATTTACATAAAGCTGCGCATGTAGATTACATTTACTCATTGTAAACCTAAAACCATTTTTTCCCATTTTTCATGGCTTATAATGCGCATATTTGGAATTTACCATGGCGGCGCTAGAGACGTGCGCCGAGCGTTTGAGAGTAAAGGTAGAGCAAATTTTTCCTCTTCGAGAAATCGCATTACCGCTAAAATTTAAAACATTTTCCAAGGTAAAATAGATACTTACGGGGCACCTCAGTTATGTAACAGGTTTTCTTCTATTGATGAGTTGTGCGCGCTGTATGCGAGAGTATAACTTTCCGCTTGAAAAGTAGATGCCCAATCTTCTTTCCCGCAAAGGAACTTTGCCGGGAGGGAGATACTCCTTTGTCGTGTGTCACTGCGCTTGAACGCCTTTAGGCCGTTTCACATGGCGCGATTGGGGCGAAAGAAATCGTTCTGTCGTGCACGTCGCAGAGCGATTTTCGCTGGCTGCTTTCACATGCGTCTTTGACCGCGCGATTTCCGTTGCAGCGACGCCCAAGGTTGTTCCCTGCTCACGAAGTATCCGTGCCTGCATCGTTAAATAAAACCAACATGGAAACTAGTCAAATATTACAATTTCATATTATTTTTTGAAAATAGAATAGTACACTATTTTTCAGACTTTAAAAGCGCTGAGGCTATGCGATCGCCAAGTCCGCAGTTGCGGCGAGGGAAAACGTTGCACAAACTGCATAAGCGTACGGCCTGGTGGGGTGGTTCTGTTTTGTACACTCCAGTTTTGTTGTTGCGGTACGACGGAAGCCACAACTCTTCCCCTGGAGGAGTATTTGCCTCTCCAAAAGAAGAAGTTACTATTGAGTGTGCAAGCGCCTGGCACAATTTGTAGCAATGAAGAGTTGACGACGGCGATGATCATGAGCGTACGTGCCGTATGTTGAAGGCGGCGTCAGCTCCCGACCTGGATAGCATGCAGTAGAGATGGGCAAACGGCTCACTTCAGTGAGCGGCTCGGAACGGCTCAGCTCACTGAAATGAACCGGTTCATTTGAACGGCTCACCGGTTCACTTAAACGTGTAACCTGTGTTATGCATATTCTATAGTTATGTGGCTTTCAAAAAAATGATATATGCATAATTTAATAACCGTGGTATTGGTATTTTCGCTATGTTTAGAGAATAATTTACATATTAAAGCGTGAATAGAAGCTTTTTTTCTGATTGGGGATAAAATGCTTATGATGCTGTGACAGGCAGAATGCGACGTACTTTTTTCAGAAAAACAAATGTAACTTCATCGTCCTTACAGAAGCTCGTCCGCTTTTGGGATACCTTAAAATCAACTTTTGTCAAACTAAGAACACAAAATGATGGTACATTGTTTCATCCTTAGTCATTTATTCACATACGTATGTTCACTATAATATGAGTAAGCTGTAACGCCATGCAATATGAATGTAGAAATCATTGAAGTACAATACAAAAATCATACGAAAGATCCACAAAACTGCCGCACGTATTTTTCGTTTTTTTTTTCTCTCTTGAGTGCACGCGCGATACTGGCGATCGTGCCATCATACACCAGGACAAAAAAAAAGAAAAAAAGAAATGAAGTTCTATTACAACACAACAGATCATTGGCCTCGTTTTATTGACGTGCTAATGATACACGCTCAGAAAATGCGCTGAAGTGGATGTCATAGGCGACATTTTCATGAATACTAATTAGCACAAATGGAGACCAGGACGTAAACTGTACGTTCACCTCTCGTCGTTAAAGGGCCCCTAAACCACCCAGAGGTCGAAATTTAGTTGTGGTGTTGCAGTTGTGCACGAGTCTACAACGAACACGTAGCCGCGAGAATTTTTCCAAATGGTGCCGTAATAGCGGAGTTACACGCGTTTGATGATCGAAAAACGGCCCTCGCTCGTTTCGCTTTCCTTAGCTACTCTCCTCATCGGCTGATCTCCCCTCCTCGCCGAGTGCTTCTCGAAAGGTCACGTGACAAACGTCATCGCCAACGCGCTTCTCAAAACACTGCATACTTCCGGTCACGTCCACGCTAGCGGCACATTTACCGACGGCGAACCGTCCGCCAGTGCCGTAGAACGTTTGCCGCGCGAGAGGTGTCCAAAGTAGACGGCAGTTCGGCCGGCGCCCCGCCGCTGCACCATCAATGGCCCAATCGACGACCGCTAACCTGCGCGCTCCGCCACCGGCAACGAAAACATCCGCTGCCGCTGAGAGACGACGGGCTCGGTTGTGCTCGCATCGCAGCCGACGGCGCCGCTAATATCAGCGTATTTTTCTTCTTTGTGTACAAGTATTGAGTAGCACTGACAATTGGGCGAGTTGGTAGGGATGCATGGCTTCAGAACGGCGCAACAAGGAAGACGAACAGACGAAAGAACACACGAACACAAGCGCCGACTCACAACTAAGGTTTATTACACATCACAGAGCAGATTTATACACACACGTGGCCACACACAACGCAAAAAAAACAACCAAAAAGCAGAACACGTTAACCATTCAGGTACAGGATTTCTTTATCCTGAAGCGCAATGGAGGGACAGCTGATACAAGACTGTTTTCAAAATAAAAAAACAGTTGTATCAGCTGTCCCTCTACCGTGTGTCAGCTGCCCTGACCGTATGTCAGGGCCTGCATAACGCTTTTGGACAGGCGCGCGCGTCGGGGCAATAACAAGCGATGAATAAAAATATAAAGAAATGTCCCAAGGCCTTCACATTTTAATATAAGACGACTTGTATTGCCCCTGGAAAACGTCTTCCCAGCAATGCATTAATGTTTAAAAGTGAAGCCAACTTTAAGGGGATTGGCGTAAGCTTGGTCTTTGTAGCTGGCTTTCCCACGTCTCTTTTGCAGTGAAACCGACTCAAAGAAAAATGCGATGTGAACGGGTCCCGATAACGCTATCGCAATCCACCCTTAAAGGCGAAGCTTAAGCGTCCTCCAATTTTATCTCAGCGATCCCTCGCTCGGTTGAGTGGAGTAAAGTCCTTTTAGAGTGGAGCGCTTTGCTGCGCCACCTGTCGAACAATGTTGGAGTTAGCATCAGCTCGCGGCCTAGCGCTCGCTTCAGGTTCTCGATCGCGGTCATCCACTTGAAATCATCGCCAACGGCCTCGTTGCTGAAACTTCTCGCAGGATACAGAGGTTCTCATCTTTGGTGAAACACCTCGGAGGCTTTTTCGCCTGCAGGCGAGCCAACGCCACGTTTGAATATGACGCCGACGACATGCCGCTGTTCATGCGGGTGGTCCCATATTTGTTTCGTAAAAACGCTGGTCCGCTGCGCGCGCTCCGCTGGGGAAAGATGACTGTGGAACGAGCGGCCTGCTCCGTTAAACACGCTGGCCACCACAGCGTACCGCACATGCGCAGTGGCGTCTACGCTCGACCGCTGGGCCCGCTGGCCATAAACCCGCTCAGCTATAACTCCTTGTTGATGCAAGTGCTGTTTCGAGTGGTGAAACGTTTGGAACCTACAACATGAAAATTTCTTCCGATAGTTGCTGACCCTTCTTTTGAATCAAGTGTTACCATGCTGGGCCTTCTAGTTCTCCGTAAGACATCGATCGAGTCTGCTAGTTATTTTTCTGCGATAGTTTGCCATGCGGCATAGAATGTTTTGTGCGTGCTAGTTATATATGCATCTATATTTGGTTATGCCCAATAAAATATAATAGCCCTGTCACACGGCAATATCATTTCGAACGAATGACATTCGCTCGTAATGTCATTTGTTCGCTGTCACACGGGAAATGTTATGACATTCGTTGAAAATGACATTTGCAAACGAATGATTCGCCGAACTCATTCGCATTCGTTTTGGAACCTCCTGGAACCACCAGGAGCCTACCATCAGCTTAGCAAACAGTGCATGTTTTCTTTCATTGTTTAACAAAAATAACTATTGCTTTGTAAATTTTGATTACTTAATGTTTTACTTTCATGACGTTTAAGTGCATGACAGTGCGTAATTTCCGAAAGCTGGTCTCAATCTAGTGACTGCGGCCGTCTGGACTTTGGATGTGGCAGTCGTGTTTGTTCGCACAGCCGCAGCGAGCAGCCACTTGGTTAAGCACGTGAGTGTTTATGGCGTGTTTTGCGATGGCACAAGACCAAGAAGGCGGCGATGTCGACATTAGGAGCCACGCGCAGTGGTCCGAAGGGGAAACCCACGCACTCATAAGAGTGTGGGAGGACCACTTAGGAGATCTGCGGCGTACTAAAGAAACGCAAAAGTCTACGCAGCCATTCAAGAGGAGCTGCACGCTGAATGGATCGATAAACCTCTGAAGGACGATAAAGTCCAAGATAGAAAACTTGGGAAAACAAATACAGGTAACCATCGTGTCAACAACGTGATCGATAGCATTTTGTACTCCTGTTTCACCGTAGCACAGTGCCTGTTATTCAAACACAGCGTGATTCGTGGTGTGCGGTTGCATGTTTGCAGCCTGTCGGCGACGATTGTTCCAATTTCGAGACGTCATTAGCGTTTCATTGTTACCGCCGAACCCTGCATTCATTTTTCTGTCACAAGAAATAGGCGCGGAAACGAGAAATGTAACGTGTGACGCTGCATTAGACGCCTGCATGCTCTAGCACATGTGGTATATGCGCTTCGGTCTGGTACTTCGAAGCGGCCACACCGTTCTGCTGACGCTATGCGAAACATACCGCTCCTGTCGCTGTTACCGAGCGCGCCTAGACGCCGCTTTGCAGATTAGTGAAGTGATAAAAAGAGCCGAGAGAGAATGTGGAAATACTAGCAGAAGATATGCGAAATGCTTGGCATGCACCTGGATAGAGTTATGGATAAATATGCAGTAAACATTGAAAATAAGGCGCAGTCTTCAAATATAAAAAGAAGTCAAGCGTTACTACGTAGCTGATATGGCAATAAGAACCCTAGCACCGTGTTTTGTCCTCTAAACTTGTTGTTGGGTGTCTTTAGTTAGTGCAAGGGTCGTGTCTGATGCTTGCAATAGTAAAATCAGTGTAGTTTCCAAATCAAGCAAAGCCACGCAACGCACAAATGGCTGTGAACAAGTCTTTTTTATTAACTAGTTTCACAGAAAGGACCAGTCACCAAGTAATTGACATGTATTTCAAACACAACTGGAGCCAGTGCAATTATTTTTTTTCTGGCAGACAAGTGTGAAGTAAAACCAAGTGATGTGGAATACATTTCATAGAAATTTTATACAATGACATTTTATTAAAGGGAAACTGAGACCACCCAAATGTAGCAATTTGCTACAATGGAAACCCAACCGGGTTCCTCGAAAGAAAGCCTCGCAGTTGAAGAAAAATTCGGCCTGGTCCGGGACTCAAACCCTGGACCACCGCCTTTCCGGGGCAGCCGCTCTACCATCTGAGCTAACCAGGCGGCTAGCAGATGGCAGGGCGAAGTCGAATTTGTCGAAAACTCGAAGCAAAGCAAGTATATGAGGTAATATTTCAGCGGAAATCCGCTAGGTGGAGATAAGTAATTAAAGGAAAACTGAGACATCCCCCAAATTTAGCAATTTGCTACAATGGAAACCCAAGCGGGTTCCTTTAATTTTCCCTTTAATTACTTATCTCCACCTAGCGGATTTCCGCTGAACTATTACGTCATTTACTTGCCTTTGCTTCGAGTTGTCGACAAATTCGACTTCGCCCTGCCATCTGCTAGCCGCCTGGTTAGCTCAGATGGCAGAGCGGCTGCCCCGGAAAGGCGGTGGTCCCGGGTTCGAGTCCCGGATCAGGCCGAATTTTTTTCAACTGCGAGGCTTTTTTTCGAGGAACCCGGTTGGGTTTCCATTGTAGCAAATTGCTACATTTGGGTGGATGTCTCAGTTTCCCTTTAATTACTTATCTCCACCTAGCGGATTTCCGCTGAACTATTACGTCAATGACATTTTATCTTCACTGCAGAGAACTGCGCAAGAAAAGATGTACAGGGCAGGGTGCCATCTCTTCGAAATGTTTTTGGGAACTGCACAAATTCCTTGCAGCCCTTCCTGTGAATGATAAGTCTAATAACACATGACATTGGCTGCAGCAGTGCAACTGTTGAAGAGGTAACCATACCCACTCTTAGCTTGTGAACATTTCCAGTACAATGTTTATTTTTTCTCGTGTTAATGTTTCTGTATGTGTGTTTGAGCTCGTTGACGAGATAGTGCGTGGTACCGATTTCAGCTACGAAGATGCTGAGCTGGACGAAGACATCGCCAGCCATCCACCATCGCCAAACACATCGGAACGCGGTGACGACGCTGTTGTTCCCACAACCGAAATAGATGTGTTGGCTTCGCCACCTGCATCTGGCATTAGCAGGAAAATGCCAGTGGGAAAAAAACGCAGGGGGAATCTCTGGTTGCGCAGATGATTGAAGAGCAAAAGAAAATGATAATTGCTTACGAAAAATCTGAAGAAAAAATTCCTATTGGGAATGGATTTTTCTGCTTCAGGAGAGGGCTGCCGAGCGGTGAAGAAAGATTGATTGCAGTCTTGGCAGACATAGGCAAAAAATAAATGCCTTCTCAACCACTCCACTTTCTTGAGTTATTCTTTTGCAAGAAACTTGTAATGACAGCACATGTATGTTATGCAACTGGTTTGTACTTCGCTTCAAATGCCCATTAACAACTGTTGCAAGCGAAATGTACCTATGTTTTATTCCCTTAGTAGGTATTCACATGAAATGCATGAATAACATGCATGGTATTCACGTTGAAAACACATCGGGAGAAATAGTTGCTTCTGAAAGATGGTTTGATGTAGGTATTTCATGCAGCAGATCTCAATTAGTGTTTATGTACGCAAACTGTTTGCGCAAACTGTAATCTACATCACCTTTCGTACTGCTTCCGTTACCAAAGTTGAAGTTGAATTCATAATTACACCATGTTCACCTGTGACTCCGCTACTAGTGTGATCTCTTGGCGCTTAAGCCTTACAAATAGTTTTGGTACAGCAATAAGTTTCGCGCGCATGCATATATATATATATATATATATATAGATAGATGTATGAAACTTACTTTCTAATCCAAGATGTGTTTGTATCGTTTTCTGGGCACGTCAATAATAAAAGAGTTCATGCACCCTGTCACTACCAGCCTTATTTGATATATGTATGTACAAGCGACATAGAGTTAGACAAGGCTTTCGATAGATTATCAGTCCTGCGCGAACCGTTTTTCGAACAGCTAGGCGTTTATTGTTCGGCGTTACGCCCACGTTATGAATTGAGAATTCAAGTTAATGAAGGGAAAATAATTTCGTACCTCATGCACGTTGATGTCGCCAGCTTTGCGTAAAACGAGTGCCATTTCATTGTGTCATGCGTGCTGAAATATATCAAAAACGTAAGAGTTTGGAATGTCGAGAGTGTCAGAGTAGATGCTGCAGCACGCTGCCTCTTTGGCTGCTTCTTTACCGCGCTTTATGAGCTCTCCAATACCGAAACAAAGCATTGTAGCTTGGGCTGTCTTTCTTCCCATCTACAGTAGTAGACCGAACGTTGCTGTTTCATATGATTTATCACTACGCATCGCGAGCACAAGGTAATCCCAGTGCAGCTCTTGCACGTTATGTCTGCAATTGTACATTCCCTGCAAACGTTGCTTTATCTTTCTTGCAGAACGGCGACGAGCGCCGGCATTTGCAGCGCGCTCGCCCAGCGCGCCGAGCGATTAGGCCGGTCGAATGCGCGACTAGATCGGCCTAATGTTGCGGCGAGAAACCGAGTAACAGCGAAAACTTTTTTTTCGCACGCGCGAGGGAGAAAACATTTATTCTTAATGAATTGGGACAACTTCCTCGCAGGGTGAAGCCCTACGTTAAGGACCTGATTGGCTCGCCCCACTCCGCGTTCCCGCACCTGGCATGATCTGCTGCTATGCTCCATGGTCGTCAATGCTTCCACCTTCCCTTCTAATCACAATTACTCCACTGCGAGTATCGTCTGCTATCCTGTTTACTTCAGAGACTTTTCTCTACACGCATGGTAGCTGCAAGGCCGCCATTATACACCATGTCAATTGAGTGCCTGATTGGTTGTCGAGACGTCACTTGTTTTGAAATTTTTGCCAGGAAGAATCAGTTTTGAAAAAATGCAAATTTGCGCTTTCATAAAGATGACGAACCGTGCCCTGGAGCTGCATAATTTTTCAAACAATCATTTCTTTCTGGCCCTTTCCAGCTGTATTGGGATGTTACCGCTTCAAAAAAAATTTAACGGTAGCGTGCAGAATCCCTTGCAATGATCTGTAATGTGGCAAATATGTTGTTGAGGTAGGTAGGTAGTAAACTTTATTGACGTCCTGAAGTAGTCACCCCCATTTTCATGTAGGGAGGACCGCGGGCCGCTCCCACGTAGGGACGGGAAGGCCAAGCCTCACCGCCGCATCGTGGGCCTTGTGGGCTGACTTGAGTTGATGGACCGAGTCTTGACTCTTGATCAATGAATAAAATGTCTTGCGAGATCGCTTGATCCGTGTGGTGCTGTAAAGAGGTGCTGTCCCAGAGCATATGGTTAAAATCGCTGTATCCGCCGCAGTCGGGACACGAAGGGGAGACCTCCGCGAAACGACTATAGATCGAGAGGCTGGGATACGAGTGCGTTTGTAATAACCTAAGCGTAACCGATTGAGGCCGTGATAGGTTTCTGGGGCAACGGATATGCCCTGCGAGCAAGTTGATAATGCTTTGTGACTTCGTTAAAGGTGGAGAGTTATGTCCCTAAAGCGGGGGGGGGGGGGGGAGGGCGGTCCGTCTCCGCCACATCAGACCAGACCTGTCGCGGGCCCCGCCCGGTGCACTGGCCCCCGATAGACCTCGCGCCCGAGCATGGGCCAATTCGTTGGCGTTGACAAGCCTCCCTACTTTCGACCCTACATGGGCCGGGAACCAGGTGCTGGTTTGATGAACAAGTACTTTTCCTTCGAGTAACTTGGCGACTTCCTTACAGACGGCCCCAGATGCGAATTATTTGGCTGCCGATGTCGAGTCTGTGTAGACTTCCGTTTTGCTTGGATCTAACAGCGCTAATGCTAGGGCTAGCTGTTCTTGCTTACCGGGCGACGAGGTAATGATTGATGCGGCCGAAAGTACCCGGCCCTTGGTGTCAACGGAGACGACCGCAAAGCGGGAGGTGCTGCTAGCGGAACGCTCGTATTGAGTGGCATCGACGAAACATGCGTCCGACGTGTGTGCGTGTGCGTGTGTCAGGAGTCCAGACGCCCTAGCCAACCTTCTGCCTGTATTGTGTTGTGGGTGTACGTTCCTCAGCAGTAGAGAAACCTTAATGTAAGATCTTTTGTGATTTGGCCGCTGCGGTTGCCTTCCATCGCAAAAATGGGATTGATGTTGACGCCTTCAAGGATTTTTCGCCCCGCGATGGTGGACGAAAGTCTAGGAAGCTGCGCCGTCTGCTGCGCTTCAATGACTTCCTCTAGGGTGTTGTGGATGCCTAGGCTCATGAGGCTCTCGGTGTTAGTATGCAACGGGAGGCCAAGGACCTCTTTATACTCTTGCGAATGAGCTTCTTTAGTTTGGTTCTCTCGTGAACTTGCCATTTGTGCATAGGTGCAACGTAGTTTACATGACTCATTAGGAACGCGTGGTAAATCCTGAGGTTGAGTCTAAGAAAAAATAGGTACAAATACCTGGGTGGTTCATATTTCAACTAACGTAATCGGGACAGCTCACATTACTTATGTAACTAACAGTGCTAACAAAGCTGTTGGATACTTTTGAAGGGAGTTTCCACACGTACACTTGGTACTAAAACACTTGCTTTATATATCGCTTATTCATTCATAACTTGAATACGCCGCACCAGTTTCATTATTTCAATGCTCCTTTCAATATTCATTACAAATAAATAAAAACAACTCTGCTCGCTTTATCAAGTTTACGGGGGAATCATTTTCAAGTTTCCCAGAATTTTTAAAAATCGCGTGTGGCAGATAGCATAATTCTTATGCATAATCCCTAGCAAAACATTCCGTATGCATTCCAATTATTCCGTATGATACTTATGGAAGTTTTACGGAATTTATATGGAATTCATATCGATACCGTAATAATTACACTCAAACATACGAAATTATTGCAATGGCATATGGAACGTTTCAAGCTGTATTTCAAGCTGAGATGGATTATTCGAAGAGGTGGACATGCATTAATAGCATGAGATATCGAAACATTAATTAACAAAGATAATAACAAAAGCTTATGAATTACCGTCTTAATTAATTACTTTACGGCACATATTGCAATTTACGAACTGTGGCCGGTAAGTTTGCGAGACGTACCCTTCTGAAATGGATTTCCTGGATGACACCATTTGTGAAATATTATTTGCCATAGTGTAGGAGGTAATATATGGGCGTTCCAATTACTTTTTGCTTGAATGCATAAAAGGACGTTTTGTAGAAAAGTAAATGGAACAACAGTGGATTTTTACTGCGAGTTTAGGTCATGGCCCTATATACTACATATATAGGGACAGGAATCAGAGGCAGGAATCTGGTGTCATTCGCCAATGATCACGACCTTTGTGTGATGAATGATGGCCGTCCTACATACGTGCGAGGCCTCAAGCACAGCAGTTGCCCGGATTTGACTTTGGTATCACGATGCTTCCACTCACAAGTACAGTTGTTTTCAGACATAGAAACGCATGGAAGTGACCATATTTCCACTTACTTGAAGATCAGGGGGCTAAACAATTCCTCCTCGTCGAATGCAGGACAACGTATCGATTGGACTAAATTTAAGCTACATATGGAAAATGCATGCAGAGAAGACTTTGGCCATAGCCTGGAGGACACCATCTCAGAAGCAATGAGAGAGCTTCATGCCTCCAGACGTTGACAGCGAACCGTTCCCAATTTGACGTAGAACTGGAGAGGCTAACGGCACTTCGACGACGAGCTGAAAGGAGGTACAGGCGCACGAAGGCAGTTTGTGACCTGAGACTGGCACGAAGAACACAGAAGAAAATCCAGCGCCGTTTGGACAAATTGCAGGAACAACGTTGGAAGTTCTTTTGTGAATCACTGGACCCTCGTAAACCACTTTCGTTCATCTGGAGGACAGTTCGTGGCCTCCGCTCGTCTCCCCAACAGCGACATCCTTTCATGGCCTTAGTCCTACATCAGTGCCCGACGAAACTTGAGGTGGCAAATGATGTTTGTGCGCGGATCGCTGGCGTGTGTCACCCCCAACGCCGAAGATGTTAGTGTCGACCCTGTGTTTCGCGTCCCAGAAATTTCGCGACCCCAGGTTCGCGTCCCAGAAAAGTTCTTCCATTTACTATGGAAGAACTTGACGAATCTTTGGCTGCTTCTCGACGTTCATCTTCACCAGGGCCTGACGGCATCACCTATGCAGCTCTTGCCCATCTTGGACGAGAGGCCAGGCAAGAGCTGTTGAATTACTACAACCGCTTATGGCATGACGAATTGTTCCTCCGCAATGGAAAATAAGTCGGCTTGTACCGCTACTAAAACCAGGAAAGCCACCATTATATAGCTGACATCATATCGCCCTATTGCCCTGGCAAGTTGCATAGAAAAGTAATGGAAAAGATTATCCTTGTCCGCCTAGAATGGTACCTTGAACGCCATAATATATACCCTGACTCAATGACAGGCTTTCGGCGAGGCAGGTCTTCAATAAAGAATGTTATCGAGCTGACAACGTACATACAGCAACAAAAATGTCTCAAGCGCATATCAGTGGTGCTCTTTCTTGATGTGAAAGGGGAGTATGATAATGTCACACATGAAGCGATCCTTGAGTCATTGGAGGCGGTTGGAATCGGTGGCCGTATGTTTCAATGGATCAGAGACTATTTGACCAGAAGGTCCTTCTTTGTGCAGACCGAAAATGACCCCTCGGCCAACTATTATACCTATGGCGGAGTCCCACAGGGCGGGGTATTGAGCCCTATTCTCTTTAACCTAGCTATGATTGGCCTTGCTGAAATATTACCCAAGACAATACACCTGTCAATCTACGCGGAGGATATTTGTCTTTGGTCTGCGGTGACTCGTCTACAAGTGCGCGCAAGAATTCAGCGGGCAGCCACCCTAACGTGTTCGTATCTCCGAAAACAAGGCCTTACTATGGCCATCAAAAAATGCGCGCTCATTGCGTTTACGCGTAAACCCATGACACCGTACCCTGTTTTTCTCAATGGCCAGGCTATTACATACCAGAAGTCTCAACGCTTCTTAGGTGTGATTATTGACAGGAACTTTTCATGGAGCCCCCACGGCATCTACCTCAAGCGGAGACTAATTTCGACTATACATATAATGAAGTTCCTGTGTGAAAAAACTTGGGGAACGTCAGTGCGGTCCATACGGTCCAGTACGGTCCAGCTGTACATAACACTGTTTCTGGGCTTTTCATTTATTTATTTAGGAATACTGTAGCCTCACTTGAAGGCCATTACAGGAGACGAATTGTCAAAAAAAAACATAATATAAATATCATCACCGACAATACAACAACATAAAGCACTGTGAAACACAAATTACAGGGAAAATGAACAAGGTATACACGTGTAAAGACTGTTAGAAATGCAAGAAATAACAGAAAGCATGATAAATTCTTACGTATCCCGTTGCCTGTAACACAATTCTAGTTGTGTATACAACTCTTTAACATTTTGTGCTGTTACAGTGCAGTCCGGAAGGCCATTCCATATGTCAATACATGAGGGAAAGAATGAGTGTTGGAAACCATCAAGGTGTGTTTTATAAGGTTGTATACTGGCACTGTGGTTTAAACGCGCACTGCGTTTAGAGGGGGATGAATGTACGTTTCTTTGTTTATCTTTATTTGATTTGTGGTGAACTGGAAAAACAATTTCATTCGTTGTTTTTCTCGCCGTGTTTCTAGCAGTTCCAGGTCGCAACATTTCAACATGTCTGTTACAGAATCGGTTCTCCGACAACGAGAACAAACAAAACGCGCAGCAGTTCTGTGAATTTTTCGAGTTTATCTCGCAAGTAGAGTTGATGAGGGCTCCAAACGGAGGAGCGTACTCCAAAACCGGGCGAACAAATGTTTTGTACGCAATTAACTTTAAGCTTTTTGGTGCATGCTGCAACTTTTTTCTCAAGAAGCACAGTTTTCGGCAAGCTCTAGAGCAGACCTCCTCCGCCTGGAGGCGCCAGCACAGATCATGATGAATGATCACCCCTAAATATTTAAAGCTACGTACATTCAAGAAAGGGTTGTCACCAATTTTATAGTCAAAGGAAAATGCGGTTTCTTTCTTGTTATATGAGCAAACGTCGATTTCGAGTAATTTATTTTCATTTCCCATTTAAGCACCAGTCATATAAACCTTGGAGGCATCGGTTAATTTTCCTTTGATCGGTTTTATCTGCCACGGTGGAATAAATTAAGCAATCGTCGGCAAAAAGTTTTGTTTTAACAGGTGATTCAAGAAAACTGGAAATATCATTCATGTAAATCAAGAACAATAGCGGCCCCAATACTGATCCTTGTGGAACCCCAGATAAGACTTCTAGTGAATGATACAAGCAGTTTTCAATGCGGACGGATTGCACACGACCACTCAAATAGGCGGCAATCCAGTTCACAATGTCTGGAGCAATACCTGCAATCTGAATATTAAAAATCAATTTACAATGCGGTACCTTATCAAAGGCCTTCGCAAAATCTATGCAGATGACGTCAATTTTTTTGCGCATCCAAAGCTAGATAAAAATCATGAACCATCTCAATGCGTTGAGAAACAGCGGATAAACCGCTTCGGAATCCATGTTGTGACGAAGAGAAGAAGTTATTCGCCTCAAGGAAAAGAATGATATGCTTTGCTATTGCATTTTCTATAAGCTTACAACTCACAGAAGTGAGCAATATTACATGATAGTTGTGAACTTGACTTCGACTGCCGGATTTAAAAACCGGTATCACAACAGCGCTGCGCCAATCTAGAGGCAGTGAACTGGCTTCCAACGACTTTCTAAAGATTATTGTTAGATAAAATGAAACCCATTCAGTATATCGCTGCAAGAATTAACTTGGGATCCCGTGGTCCGCTTGCTTTCTTGGTGTCAAGCGCAAGCAATTGCTGAAATATGCCTGCTTGAGTGATTTCTAGTGAGCCCATTGCGCAAGCTCCCAATTCACTACGCTCATTGTTTCCTTGCTCTGTTCTCGTCTTCGTAAATACTGAGAAGAACACATTGAAACAGTCTGTTATCTGATTTTTCCGTGATCATTTCAGAACCCCCTTTTATCTGGTCTATATTTCGTTTTTATCGCTAAGTACCTCGAAAATTTTTGTGGAGAAGACTTTAGGAACCCAGGAAGCGTTTCGTTAAAGTACTTTTTCTTGGTTTCCTTTAACGTTAGTTTTAGTTGAGCACGCAAATCGAATATTTGGGTTAGGTTTTGTTTATCTTTGCGTAACCGTTTTATTCTACGCTTTGTGTGTATAATTTCCCGAGTTATACATGGGCTATGCTGCTTGTTTTTTCATGCGGGTAGGAATAAATTGATCTACGCAATGGTTGACGATTCCCTTGAAACGTTGCCACAGTTCCTCCACTGACTCACTAGATGACACAAATTCAAATTCACTAAATGATAGACTTAAGTTATCTACTATTGTTGCATCGTCTGCCCGTGCGTAGTCTTTTATAGGTTTAAAAACAGGTGATCGCCGACTACTTTGTGTACCGACTGGTATGTCGACGGATATAATTCTGTGGTCCGATATTCCTGGTTCGACTGACACCCTACTGGCAGCTACTTTGCAAGATAAGAACACAAGGTCTAACAATGACTGAGAACATGAAGTCTCGTGTATTTTCTTCATCAATTTGCCTTAAATTCTGATAAAATAATTTCCAGGAGTTTTTGAGTACTCGAGACTTCTGTGTGTCCGGGCGAGAGAGTTTTCCAGCTTATGTGCGGTAAATTAAAATCTCCAGTCAATATTAGCCTCGTACTATTATTCAAATGAGCACACAAAAAGCGTTTAATTCGTCCACGCACTCAGGCGTGGTAGCAGGGGCCGTGTAAATGCCTCTCACTATGAACGCAACGCCATTTAATGATATTTTGCAACATACTGCTTCTGAAAAGCCACAGTCTATTCTTTCGGCCCTAACTGATGATTTCACAACTACAGCTACGCCCCCACCTCTTGAGCCCCTATCCCATCTGAAAATTTTATACCCTGGAGGAACAAGAAAGTCATTGGGAACTGAACTATTTAACCACGTTTCTGTAATAATAAGTACGTGTGGTCTAGTAGAGAGTAGTATAGATTCAAGTTCTGCGATTTTATTTGCAACAATCCGTGGATTCAACAAAAGCACGCGTAGCTATGAGTGCTGCTCAGAATTAGGAGCACTCTCCTGCGCAGTAGCTACAGAGAAGCCGTGCAAGTTTGGGGCAGTTTTGTCCCGCGCTTTGCGGTATCTCCCGACGCTCTGCTCAAGTTTGGTCCCAAATGTAACATTTGTCTTTAATTTTCAGTTTTTCATGGCTCAGGGAAACCTTCACCCCATTAGCTCTTTCTGAAGCAGCACTTTCCCTTAACTGCTTTCAAATTTCCATGTTTCTGGTGCATAGTCATTGCTTAAGGAGTAGGAGGATCCCTTGAGTTTATGGCAGTTTTTCATCACGTGCTCCTTTTCCTTATAGTCATAGAATCGCATAATAACCGGTCTACTTTTCCCTTTTTATCCTGCCCAGGCGATGCATTCTTTCTAACGTCTTATCTCAACGCCGAGCTTGTCCTGAAATACCTTTTTATGACTGCTTCTTTCAAGTCAATGTCTGTTTCAGAGGCACTTTCTTTGATACCAAACACGAGAAGATTGTTGCGTCTGCCTCGGTTTTCCTATTCTACCAGTTTTTTAGCTTGTAACCGCACAGTGGTCTCAAGAGAATCTATTCTGGTTTTCATTTCCTGGATAACATCTAATGCACTGGATACCCTATCTGTCTTTGCATTCAGTTCGCAGATCTGAGCCTTAACGCCATTCAAACCACTATCAGCCTTGGCCTGGTTATCTAGTATCATTTGCAACAGTTGGGCGGATACAGCTTGCCGGTTTGGGCGAACACGTGCAAAACAAATATTCGTACTCTCCAAAGTTTGCAAGGCCAGACTCTGCGGACATATCTTGGACTTCCACGATGCGTCTCGACTCATGCAATGCAACAATCGTGATTGCTAGAGATTACTTGATTCCAACATACATCACGGTTGACAACCTCAGAGCACAGATTCGACACCAGTGTCGCGTACCCAATCATCACATTGCTGCTTTGCCGGCGCAGAGACCTCAGGCCACGTTTTCGAAACTTGTTGCGACGCATCGAGGTTGCCTTCCATCGGGCTTTACACCAGCAGCAAGACCACTGTCACCCCCGTGGTGTCTACGACAGCCACAAGTGCACCTCACGATTCCGGGAATTACGAAGAAGCTCCGTCATTCCACGGTAGCTCTACAACAGTTGACATTGTCATTGCTGAACGATGCATATGAACTAAGAACGCAGGTTTACACCGATGGATCTGTCTCAGCCACCAGCTCCACAGGCGCTTTTATCATCCCGGCCTTACAAGTCACAAGGAAGTTCAAAGTGTCCTACATAACGACCTCTACGGCTACATAACTTGCCGCCATACGTGCTGCTGTTAATTACATCGTAGAAACACCACCTCGAAAGTGGGTCATGTTTTGTGACTATAAGGCAGCCCTTCGGAGTCTGCAGTCAGCATTACGACGCAAGACACAAGAACAACTGGGTTTGAGACCAGAGAGGTTCTCCATCAAGCCCTCATGAACGGACATGACATCATCTTTCAATGGCTGCCGGGGCACTGTGGCATCGTCGGTACTGACCTTGCTGATGATGCCGCCCGGTCAGCCCATAAGGAAACCCTGACTCAAGGACAGACGCTGCGAGGCGTCTTCGTTTACTCGCTCAAACCGAGACAGAAACTTCATGACAGAAACTTTATGGAGCAGCCCGATTTTTACGAACTGTCATCTCCACCGACTGGATCCTACACTGAGGCTACAAATTCTATCGAACTTTCCCCGCCGTGATGCAACTATACTTTGCCGCCAGTGGTTAGGGGTGGCTTTTACGAAAGCATACTCATTTCTTCTGGCCATGTCCGACACACCAATCTGTGACTCGTGCAACTGTGAGGAGACAGTGGAACACGTGTTGTGTTTTTGTAATCTTCATGAGACCGAACGCGACATTCTCCGGAGTGTGTTAAACCGATTAGACAGCAGACCGTTTTCAGAGACGAAGCTTCTTGGACCGTGCCCCACGTGTCGCAGGCTTACAAAGCGGCGTGGGCATTGTTATAGTTCATGAAGTCGACTGGCCTCCGTGACCGATTGTGAAGTGTTGGAAACCGCACGTGTTCATACGGCGAATACTTTCTTCCATCTCTCTCCCCTTTTTTCATTCCTTTAAACCTCTTACCCTTTTAGAGTAGCAAACCGGACGTGCGTCTGGTTAACCTCCCTGCCTTTCCTTTCGTCTTTTTCCGCCTCCTCCTCCCTCCTATTACTCATTTTGTATGTATGGTACTTTTCGTACTGACCTTAACCACTCCCTCGGTAATACCGTCTGGCTCTTGGGGCACACTAAATAAACAAACAAATAAACACACAAATAAATAAATTGTAGCAAAGAAGACAGACACTCGTGGGTTCAGCGCTACTGGATCAAACGCTAGTGGGTCGAGCGCTCTCGCTCAGAAACGGCTCTCGTGCTTTGAAGCTGTAACTGCCCTGCCCGTCGACGTTGCGCGGCTCCGAGCTCTTCCAAATAAACACCTTTAGAATTGGTGGAGGTGCTGGGTAACCTCAAACAATCATCCTGGAACTCCGGTCCCACGCCCTACCATCTACCATGCGCCAAGACGCCTCGCAGCAAACGCCTCCTTCCGCACCCACTGCGTGTCCCGGGGTGCCTCGTCATCGCGACCCTCCTATCTACACTGGCGCGGAGACACTGACGTGGACGAATGGCTCACGGCGTACGACAGGGTAAGCGCACATAACAAGTGGGACGAAGTGGCCAAACTTAGCCATGTTCTGTTCTACCTCGTTGGAGTGGCCAGCCTGTGGTAAACCAACCATGAAGGAGAGTTCCAGACATGGTCTGAATTTAGGACTTCCCTCGCCAATGTATTTGGTGGCCCTGCTGTTCGCAAGCTGCGTGCCGAGCAGCGTTTGCAAGAACGAGCTCAACAGCCAGGAGCATTGACGTCTCCTCCCATTTTGTGCCACTATGACCCAACGGCACCTATGGAGGTACACACAGATGCCAGCGGGGTTGGCCTCGGCGCTGTACTAGCGCAGCGCATAGAAGGGTTTCCTGCATATGTTGTGGCATATGCAAGCCGTACGCTTACTAAAGCCGAGACCAATTACACCGTCACGGAAAAAGAATGTCTGGCAATCATCTGGGCGCTTACTAAGTTCCGGCCCTATTTGTATGGTCGCCAATTTGATGTCGTCACGGACCACCATGCACTATGCTGGCTGTTGTCATTGA
This sequence comes from Dermacentor silvarum, assembly GCF_013339745.2. Lineage (NCBI taxonomy): Eukaryota > Metazoa > Arthropoda > Arachnida > Ixodida > Ixodidae > Dermacentor > Dermacentor silvarum. The sequence goes on from NW_023606070.1 coordinate 40,339, forward strand.
AGGATCCCTCAGGCCGCCGCCCGCTGGGCGCTTCGCTTACAGTATTACGATATCCGCGTGCTGTGCCGCAACGGACGTCAGCATGCTGACGCTGACGCCCTCTCACGTTCTCCCTTGCCTGACCACAATGCCTGCTGCTCACTATCCCAGCTTGACGTTTCTTCCGTCGACATTGGGACCATCGCTTCCGAGCAGCGCAAGGACCCCTGGATTGCCTCCATCATAGACTTCCTTGCTGACCAGTCATCGCCGCCAACCACTCGTGCGTGACGCCATCAAGCTCGCCATTTCGCCATTCGCGACGACCTGCTTCACCGACGCAATTACACCTCTGACGGCCGCCAGTGGTTATTAGTAGTACCTCGAAGCTTGCGTTCTGAAATCTGCGCATCGTTCCACTCTGATCCACAGTGTGCACACTCGGGACTTTTCAAAACCTACCAGCGCCTCCGAAAACGCTACTACTGGCGAGGAATGTACGACTACGTTCAAAATTGTGTTTGCTCATGGCCCGACTGCCATCTCCGGAAATCTTCACCCCAGCTCTCGCCAGCTGGTCTGCAGCCTCTACCCTGCCCTACCCGGCCGTTCGGGCGCGTGGGCATCTATTTGTATGGGCCACTTCCCTTGACGTCGGCTGGTTACCGCTGGGCCATTGTGGCAGTAGGTCACCTTACACGATACGCCGAAACCGCCGCTCTCCCAGCAGCTACAACGCGCGATGTTGCCTCATTCCTGCTTCGCCGATTCATCCTGCGGCATGGTCCACCTCAAGAACTGCTCAGCGATCGCGGACGCGTCTTCCTGTCGGAAGTAGTTGAGGCGATTCTCAAGGAGTGTCACATTGTTGATCGTACGACTACGGCTTACCACCCTCAAACGAATGGCATCACAGAACGCTTCAACCGTACACTCGGCGACATGCTTTCAATGTACGTCACCTCTGACCACCCGAACTGGGATTTCATTGTGCCCTTCGTGACCTACGTGTACCTACGTGACCTACGTGTCCTACGGACCTACGTGACCTACGGACCTACGTGTACCTACGTGTACCTACGTGTACCACGTGACCTACGTGACCTGGTACGCAGGGCACCACTGGATTTTCACCCTATTTTTTACTGTATGGTCGACACCCTTCGCACACCATTGACACCATTCTACCGTACCGGCCGGATGCATCCCAGTGTGTGCCTATTTCTGGCACGGTCAGGCGTGCAGAAGAGTGCGGCGACCTAGCACGGGCCTTTACTTCCGATGATCAAGAGCGCCAGAGGAGCTCTCGCGGTGACGCCACTTCCACGGTCACCTTCGATCCGAGAGCGCTCGTGTGGCTCTCAACCCTTTCACTGCCCCTGGCCTCTCATCAAAACTGGTCCCGAAGTATGAAGGCCCTTATCGTGTTCTCAAACGCACATCTCCTGTCAACTACGTAATAGAACTAGTTGAGACATCTTCAGACATGTGCCGCCGTGGACGAGACATTGTCCATGTCGACCGTCTAAAGCGTTACTTCGATCCGCTCATCGTGACGAGCTGTTAGGTCGACGGACGGCTCCCTTATCGCTCCCGGCGGTGATTGTAGCGAAGAAGACAGACACTAGTGGGCTCAGCGCTACTGGATCTAAACGCTAGTGGGTCGAGCGCTCTCGCTCAGCAATGGCTCTCGTGCTTTGAAGCTGTAACTGCCTGCCCGTCGACGTTGCGCTGCTTCGAGCTCTTCCAAATAAACACCTTTAGAAAATAAATAAACAACCAAAGATTGACAATATGCGGTTTCGTGATGAGAGTGTCATGCAGAATAAGCGGTCCTTATGGCGGCCCATCCTGTGTTTTATGCACAGATAAATGCACCATTTCAACATTACACGTTCTAGCGCAAGATTCCCCGAACGTTACAGCAGGTTTTTCAAGAAACTAATAAAGAGCGAAAGCGTGGACCGATTTCTCCTAAAAGCGACCTCGCTATCATCGAAAGCCCAAACCTACCACAACTATAGTTATCATAAAGAAGGTAGTGCATGGTTGGGCCATTTTGCTCTGACAATTACTGCTTCTCAGCCTCAAGTTTTTCTTTCTCGTTCCATCATGTCTTGCACAGATGCACGATATAACTCCCGTTGCGTTGTTTACCCACCCCTAAATGTCCTACCTTGCAAATGGTAAACACCAAGAAAAAAAAGAACTATATGATTATTGCTGCCAGAAACCATTCGCACTTAGGGTCACACGAAGCGAAGGTGCTCAGCGTTGACTAAAGTAAAAAGAAAAAAAAAACGTGCACTTCCTTTTGCGCTGCGTAAAGTGGGGGAATAATGGGCTGCTCTGGAGAGCACTGGCGATACACTACTTCAGGCTTGTCTTTTCCGCCCCCAGCAGGATTTGATTTTCGTGTCAACTTCAGTACACGCGACAGACGGAGCTTTAGGGTGTGCATGTTGACTCACATTTATGGTACTTTTTTCTTTTAATGAAAGATTACGTCCTGCTAAACGAGCGCTGTTGATAGTACAGAAAATCGACAAGTGAACGCACGCTGAAGCGCCCATACTGGCTTCTGTCAAGCGCATCCGCTTCTGAATGGGCAACACTGCTGAAGCACGAGTCAGTTTATCTATAGCTGCCATTGTGCGAACATCTCACGACAGAATACACCATTGAAGCGGCCGCACACGCAGTGCGTTTTCATGCATAGATACTTTGTCTGACAAAACTTGTTCGTAGAGCTGACTGTTTGAGGTATGTGTGCTTTGGAACGAACCAATTTATAAATCTATCCGCCGCGGTAGCTTAGTCGCAGCGGCGTTACGCTGCCGAGCTCCTGGTCGTGGGTTCGATCCCGGCTACGCGGACCAAATTTCGATGGGAGACGAAATGCGAAAACACGCGTGTATTTTACGCGCACGGTAAGGAACCGAGACGGCCAACGTAACTTGGAATACCTCACTGCGGGATTTGGCACAAAAACTCCAGAATTTATTTTATTTCATTTCGATACCTTAATGTCCAGTGCGTAAATACGTGCCAATTGCGCCCGCAAGTTGAGTCTCATTTGAGTTGACGGCACGTGTTCGAGCAGTACCTCGATGCACTGTATATTAATTTAGCTTTTTGGCGTGGCGTTTCGGTGACGGTAGACTTGGTGCGAGGTCCAAAATAGTACCTGCGTGTGTCGTGTAAGTTCACCCTTAGGCAAAGTAACCTCGGCTCTAGACCAAACGCGAAACCAAACCGCACAGCGAAGCCACAAACCTCGGGTTCTAGAACACGTGAAAAGTTCCGCAAAATGACGTTTGCCGGGAAGAGTTTTCTCTCTGTGCGTGTGTGTGTGTGTGCGCGTGTGCGTGCGTGCGTGCGCGCGCGCGCGCAATCGGAGAATAAGAGGGAAACTGCCCATCGGCAAGCTTGTAGCATCGACTATCATTTGTCTGACTACCATGACGTTGTGTATAAAACATTTTTGGGAATGCAATTATAATGGTGCAAATTGGCAAGAGCTAAAAATAAGAGTCCAGAACGTAAATTACAATACTGCAGTGTCAGTTAAGACACAGATTTTGTGTCAACATAAACAAAACAAGATATATCGAAGTAGTGCGATGGGAGGAGGACAAGAAAACCACATTAGGGCTAGCACTGACTGTGGCATCAAATTTACTGGAAAAAGTACCAGCTATTTATTTTCTGTCAACACAAAGAAAAGAAACCCACTCGGATAGACAGGCATGCGCACAGGTGGCACTACAAGTATAAATGTGTTTATCGTTGTTTTCTTGTCCTCATCCCATCGCGCTGTTCAATATACCTTTAAGAGGAACTAACTCCTCCAAAAAAAGTTCATTCTGAAACAAAACCAAACAAAACACACACCAAGTTTGAAATATGCAGTTGCCGTGCACGCAACATAGCTGTTATTTCTTCAAGTGCACTATAGAACAGAAAACATGGCATGAAAACCAATCTCAATTATCTTGCGTTCATAGACGTTGGCGGCCGCACCGTTCTTTTTTCTTTCTATATTGCCCCTTCTTTCTTCGTCACTTGCAAGGCATGCGCGTTCACGAGGAAATTGAATTTGACTTACGAAATCCACACAGCCGGCGAAATAGCCTTCAGGAGACTAGTGCGTTGTTTCGCTATACCTGTTCGGCTTGATAGGTGGTCGTTCACGATCACCTGACTCGATCATCACGTGCGGGCAGCGAATACGCTGAACTGGTCACCGTCGAGTATTTCGAGTCGCTCTTGCGCGCAGCTAGCCGAGAACGTTGGACGTAGTGCAAAGCGCATGTCGCCCGCGGCGGAAACCTTCACGGACTACGGCGTCGATCATACACCGGCGTTGGAACCAGACGTGCGAAACTCTTTCTGTGCCAAATTGACAGTGTGCGTGATGCGCCATTTCGCAAGGCATCCTCGCAAGAGAGGAATGACCAGTGCAGGTTTAGAGGAAGAGGTGAAAGTGAGTGCTTAGATGCTACACTTGACCCGAGTAAGATGGCGCTTCGACAGGGTTCCGTCGAAGCCGACATTTCCTTAAATTTTTTGACGCTTCCAGTGCGTTCCTTGGCACACGTGATGATGCATTCTTAGTGACATTTTGAGGCTGTAGGTTCTCCTTGCATGCGCCAGACGTATAATACAATTTATTCAGGCTGCACGTGCACGGCGAAACATCTTCATACATCGTGCTGGCGGGTCAAGGCATTTAATGGGCGTGACAGTCTACGTGGCGTTTGGCTTGCAGTCAAAAAGCGGGCAAAAGTAGCAAAGAAAATGCCGATATGGCCTGCATAACGCTTTCTTTTGTTAGTTGTAACTTTTTTAATTCCATGTGGCAGATAACACTGTTTCGTTTTTTTCAGGTAAAGTTTCTGAGAGAGGCAAAAATTACTCGGAGCAGAAATTACAATTTGAAGTACCTTAGTAAAAGGATTACTCATTACACCTTGGATTATTTTATTTAGGGCACCCGTTGCAACTGTGAAAATGAATCTGCGCAGTAGTGAAGTGATGTATGCTAAACGGAACTCGTAAGACTAGCACCATTTTAACGCGATAGCGCTATGGGCCCTGTGTAACAGAAAATCCGGTGCCGGCGTCCAGCGCCGTAGCCGGCGTTGGTGTCCCGTGAGCCAAAATTGCCTTTTATATTCGATAAGGCACTAAAGTTCTTCTATCACTTACGTTGGTCATTCCTTGACTTACATTCTTTACAAAGTTATTCCTCGGAATTTTGAGAATGACAGCCCGTACACAAACAAACATCATGAAACAAAACACACATGGCACATGCCTTTATGTTAAATCTTCTTGAAATATTAGAAGTGCGAAACAATACCAGAAAATCGGTCCACGCAAGAAAGTAACGCCAGGATTGCCGGCCTATTAATCGACGCTACTTACCGTCATATGACAAAAGCTTTGCCCCTTCTCCCTTTTGCATGTAGTCTTATTGGATAGTACCAATTTTTCTTTTCTTTAGTACTGTGATATTCGTGGAACTAAGCGGAATAGCAATGTTGTCCTGCAGAGCGTGGAGCATTGCTTATAACAACAACGTGACTATTATTCTCACAAAATTACATTTTGTTTCTTGTTGCTCAAGACAGTCCGAACATGAGAAAAGATTTCAGCCTTTCATGCTTGGCACCAAAAAAGTTTGCGATAGGCTCTATAAAAAGCACGCATTAGAGTCAACGCTCTTATCTGAGATTAAAAAACAAGGCCAGATGCCAGCTTGCAAACCCCATTGCACATGGCAGTGATTGCGATGCCACTGTTTAAGAATTTTCAAATTGCCTCTTGCAACTATTGTGGATCACATTTTCTGCCCATGTAGCCTGAATGCAGCCGGAGGGTGCAATTTGGGCACGCGCAGCCTGATTGCAGGGACGCTTCAGTGAAATGTACCACTCCTTGTCCCACATAGTTTTAATTTTATTGATTGTGCATCTAAACGTAGTGTTTCCATTCCTTGAGCAACCTTGGCATGAAACTTCTATACTTAGCATTTCATAATGATTTCTGTTGAATGTTGTTCCGCCATTAATCCTGCGAAGTCAACTACTCCAGATTCCCCTGAAGCAGTTCTCGGTTGCCATTTGTTCGTTTTCTTGCAAATGGCGCAGTGCATCCGCTCAACATTTCTCATTCGGCAAGCTTCTCGAGAAATGATCTCGTCCTATCAATATGATGTATATTATGCGGAGCTCTAATCATGTTTATAATTTTATCCTCAAATATTGTTTAGGCTGGTTGTTGCTTATAATAACAGAGAGTATCTGAATTTTCATTGAAATCTTTGAAAGTCTATAACTTCTACGTGCAACACATGAACATACAACGGACCTATTGTCTCCTACAAACTTAATGTTGGCTTATTATTGCATTAAATTCGACTCCAGAGCTCAAAGAAATGCCAAGGTAGTTCATAAATGTGGCGGAGTAAATATTGTGCTGAAATAAAATATGGTGAGAATATTCACTGTGAAAAACAGTGAAAAGTTGACTTAACTTGAATATGGCGAACTTGTGTTCCCTATTCCATTACTTGTGTTCATCCCTGAGCCATTCGGCAGGCGAGCTATTTATGCGAAGAACTTAAGGAGTTGTCCACAACCTAGTCTAGTACGATCGCGTTTTACTCAGAAAAAGTGCATTTGTATCATCCGCCCACGGAGTATCGCAGTCCCTGTTATGTTGCAAATCTCATTTTGTTACCAAGAAAATAAAACTATATGGCAAGACGTGTAATTTTCCTTGCGGCACTTCTTTAAAAATTATATTCCCCTGGGCAGACACGCTGTTGGTCACATGGCTCAAATGGCTATATTTGTATGAATCCCAGTAACGTCATAGTATAGTACTATGTGCAAACACGCACACAAACCTGCTCACAAAGCGTAAGTGTTTGTTCTCGCAAGTCTGCAGATGTGTAGTCGGCTTCTGTTGCAGTGTAGCGTGACCAGGCCCTCGTGCACCTCCCTCAAGGCCCAGGGATGGGGCTAGATGTCGTGAAGTACTGCTTCTCGCATGCAGCGATGCCTTCCCCTTTCTAACGCCTTCTTCCCTAGGTCCCCATGTAGGGGACCTAGGAAGAAGGCGTTGGAGAGACAACAGCAGGCCGTATATGCCGTCGTAAGGCGCCCTCTGCTCTCATATGTTGGCCAGTTAAAGAAAGTGGGCTGACTAGGCATTGTTTTGCCAAACGGATAACTCCTCTCCAGGCAATCTGGGCCCGCATTCAAAAATAGTTATTGCGCAAACACTGTTCACAAAAGATGATGTCAGCCCAAATTGATGCGAAACCTAGTATTAACGAAGTCGGCTGGCAAATAGTGAAGAGAACTCACCAAGAAATAGCTTTCTGAATTCGAACGTTCGTCTCTACGAGAAAAGCGTGGAAGTGCAAGAAAAAGCCAGACAACAGTCGCTCTTCTCGATAGCCTTTCACGTAAATGCCGTACGGGGTGTTTTCAATTTTTCTCGTGGTTGCTTTGTAACTAATCGGAAGGGATCACTCAATACAACCAGCCAGCGAGAACCACATTTACGGTAGGTACCATGGGGTAGTTCCCAGGCATATATTTTCATGCGTTTTCCTTTGAAATAGAGATGAATGAGTACATGGGACTGGGTCTTCCTTGGTGTATCTAGAAACGGATCATTGAGCAGATCACTCTCGCACAGGTCTCTGAGTGCAGGAACATTGTAAAACGCCATTCTTAATAGCATTCCTTCCCCTCTATGTTGTTAGGGCCACTGCGCTTGTCAGTGTCTCAGCAACTAGTCCAATTTTCCAGCTTGGCGAGCAGAGTACTGGCCAGATGTACCCAGTAGATGTTAGCAAGTCCGATTTGCACTAAGCTAAGCTTTCTCTCTGTTTTGTCTCCTCCTTGGCTCACAGTGGAGAACTTGTGAATGGTCTAGGTTAGGTTGTCCTTATTACCAAGTTGTGTTAAATTCGTTGACATGGTGTTTCGTAAACTAGACTCTGTTGGTCAAATTATACTCTAACGCACTGCAAATTCTGAAAAAGGCGTCTTTAAAATCAAAATGGTAAGGCACTTATGAAAAATACTAGAGATTTTTATGACTCGCTAATTGTTTACACAAAATTTATCTGCAGATTTTTCTGCAGCTTACTTATTATTTGAATCACCCAATTTGTTTTACCTGGGAACAATCTATTACAAAAGAAACCGTTTTTACCGCGCGCAAGCGGTTGCAACTAACTAAGGCTTAAGTTTGTCACGTGTTTCGTGACGTTTCAGCGCTCTGTGCTTCTGCTTATTGATGAAATGATGTCACGCACATCTGTTTAGCTAAAGTGTATTGTTTCTTAGGGAGAACTTTTTGTGCAGTCGTCAGGATCAGGGCACCCACCATGGTTGCTTAGCAGCTGTGGCGTTGCGCCGCTAAGCACCAAGTCGCGCGATCAAATCCCGGCCACGGCGGCCGCATTTCGATGGAGAAGAAATTCAAAAACGCCCGTGTGCTGTGCATTGGGCGCATGTTATAATTCCCAGGCGATCAAAATTTTCGCAGCTTGCCAGTACGGCGTGCCTCATAATGAGATCGCGGTTTTGGCACGTAAAACCTCAGGATTAATTTTTTTGTAAAATCAAGACCGTGGATAATTAAAATATCGTATCACACATGTTGCTACCGGTCAAGTGGTGCTAATAAAATTTATCACAGAGCTAAGATGCACCCCTGCTTCTAGCTGAATCTTGAATAGAGGCTGATGCATGTTTTCAGTGTACACGTTAGAGAGCTCATAATTTTTAGTAAATTTAGTAACTTTGTCTCATTTACATGCGTAGTATGCATCTTCAACTGTTTTGAAGCTAAACTTTCTTTGTGAACCGCCCGGAACTCTCCGGGCCATGACTGCTGGGTGCTGCTGCTATCTTGCGGAATAATTCAAAGTAAAAAAAAAAACATTTATGTGCCTGACGGTAAGGTCAAACTTTGGTCGCCCAAAACAGCAGCCCTTTGCTCTAACCATTGGGCCACTATCGCACGTATACGTATGTCGTAACTAGCTCTAAATATTAACCGCGTGTATCACATTGTGTAGCACGGGTGCGCGTGAGAACATATGCGCGCGCAGTCTTCTTTATGCCAAAGAAGCAGGAGTGGAACAGGCCAACCGATGGCACTTGATTAACTGTTTTACAAAAGCTTTGCTTCACAAAGGTTCTAAGAGCTGCGTTGAATCTGCGGAATTTTTTTGTTGTTTACAGTACATCTACTTCTACATCTACTACTACAGTCGTATAATTATTCAGCTTATTCTGCTTTAAATGTTTCCTCGGATGAGCCCTTTCTTTTGTCGACCACCTGCCTCCGGTATGAGGCGACAGGTGGTAACTAGAGCAACACTGTAACTTATTCCGGTCGTAAAATTAGGTATATGGATCACGATATCCTGACTGCTATCAGAGACTAACTCGCACTACCAACCTAAATTTGACCCTGGAGTAACTGCGCTTGACATTCACGCGCAGGGATTTTCAGATTTGGTTTGCGTTTGTGGCAAGGTCCATACCATACTGATTATTAGGAATGGAGCTGTTTTTTTAATGTATTAGGGAGTTTTAGTATAGCGGAAAACAGCAAATGCAAGGATTTAGCCTTAGCGTTGTGTGCCGCAAACTGCGCATGCGCAGAACGTAACGTAGCCAGAACTCTTAGGTACGTACGCTATTTCCGAATATAGCGTTCAACGCTAACGCACGCAAGGGATTCCGTACGTATATGGGGCAAGACGGCGGCGCCTGTTGAAGCGAGAGCCGTCCACTTCGCATCTATCGAGTCGTCGGCCTGCACTGTTCGGCTCATTCGTTCCCCACTAATGCTAGTGTTTGCTTTAGATTCGTGTGATGATGCTTCGACAGTGGCGTACAGCTCACAAATAGGCGTTGTTTCGATATACGTTCTCAATTAGGCGGCGGAGTAGGCTTAACGAGAGGGTTTGCTCAAGTTTGCTCATGTTTGTTGTGTCCGCCTCGAGATGGCGCCCAAGTGTATTTGCGTTAGCGTTTTGCTCCGTTCCGCTATTCTAAACACTAACTTGTACCTCTCAGTGCAGCCTTTCTTTGCGTGAGCATTGTGTCGCACGCTAACACTAACGTAAGCGTTTTCCGCTATACTAAAACTCCCTATTAAAAAGAACATTTCTTTGCCTATGCTTGGTAGATTGGTATCTGGCCGGATATACTTGTGAACACACTGGGTGTCCAAGCTAACGTTAGGGAAGGATAATCTTGTTTACTAATACATGTCCAATAAGAACACGTTAATTAGTCAACATTTTCTTTTTTTTCTACTTTATGGCCCATGATGAGAAACTATTGTTGCGTTTTAAATATCCCCGTTCGGCCTTCTTCTGCACACTCCGTGCTGCGTATTTATATTTGCCGCGCTTTATGTGTAACGCGCGAAATGCGAAAAGTGCCGCGTGGTGACGCGCCCGTGCCCCACGACCCCAGTAGCCCCAAAAGTGATATGAAGGCAATAAAACTAATTCCTCGCATTGCCTGACTCGGCAACAGCCTGGAAGTGTTGGTGTTGGCTTCCGCTGATAGCGAGGTGCGTGTTCCACGTGGTGATCGCAGCCTGAATACCACGCGGTTGCCGAGTTAGATTTTCATCCTATGCAGTGTCTCATTTCATGCATTATTTATGGTCATGCACTACACCGCTCAGAAGCCGAAACGCAAACAGCAAATGAGAATGCACAGTGTGAGATGGCTACACCGCGATGTGACGAGGGCGAAGGTGGTATGTGACGCTTCTAGAGGCATGAATATCGATGACAGGTGTATTCACATGGAAGTACGACATAATTAAGCTATATTTAGAGACTCTTTTTCCATTATGGAGAACTGACCAAGACTCCGCACGCACCAGAATGGCTAAAGCAAAGAAAATCCAGTAAATCAACAAATCCGTGCAATGTAATGCACTATTTCATTGAGATGTCTGTTGTGTTTTAGAGATACCTTGAGCTGACAATATGTTTAGCATTTATGTAATAAATAATTTTTTGGTATTACACAGAAAAAGGTGCGCTTACTGACACCATTTGGTAGATCAGCATGCAGAGATTATATAAGTCCGTTTGGTGGTTGTAGCATTCGGCGCACATTTCATATTCTTATGGACAAATATACCCGCCGATATACCCACCGACCCACCACGCTGCAGACAGCACACCGCAGCAGTAGCCATGGCAAAACTTGTAGGTAATGTCGGCTCGTATAGGTATACTTCTAAATCACACAGACCTTTATTTAACTGCACATTATATTCAAATTATCTTCAAGTTGTCTTTTAGTGCACAACCAGAGCTTTAACAATCACCATTGCTAGAGTCAGATATAGACGTACACACATACATATTTTTATTTATTTATTTATTCCATACTGCAGACCAAGAATTGGTCCAAGCAGGACAGGTACAAGCTGTAGGATAAAAGTACAACACAAAAGACAACATAGAAAAATATTACGCAATATGGAAACAAACATCAATTAATAGTACGTATCACCAATTACCAGTACGTATCAAGTTACAGAAAATTGGCTAAAATCAGTTAGACGGTTCAATTCTATCACAGTGCGCGGAAAAAAGGAAAACTGAAACGCGTTAGTTTTAGCAAAGTACGAGGTTAAAGAATGGGCTTGGTGATGCCGTGTGTGTCTAGTGGACAGAGGAGATTGAAGGCTAACTTATGATTAAGAAGTAGGTAAAGAAAGTTGAGGCGGTTCTTTTTTCGTCGTAGTTCAAGTTTTTCAATGTTGTTAGCAGCCATGAGTTCAGATGGTGAGTCTGTACTTTTAAATTTAGAATAAACGAACCTAACTGCCTTTCTTTGTACAGCTTCAAGTTTTATTATGTTAGATTTAGTGAAGGGGTCCCATACAACACAAGAGTATTCTAGTTTATATACGTAACTTAAATCTTATAACGTCAAGTAACTCAGAAGTTTAATGTTAGAACGCGAATCTAAGCTTACACTTTAGAAAACACAACTTACGAAAGGCGGCAGAACGTATGTTGTCTATGTGTAGCTCCAAGACAGGTCATTAGTTATTGTTAAGCCGATATATTTGTAGCTGGTTACTGTTGCAGTGATGATGAGCCAAGGTTATACGTAAAGTCAAGAGGTGTTTAGATGCGAGAGCAACTTATGCTTGGGGCAGTGTCCGTTCTGCGGCGTCCGCACCCATACTGTGCATGCGCAACTCTCCCTCATTCTCCTCTCCCACGCAGGTGTGTGCTCTCCTCCTCCCCTCTCCCCCTCTCCGCCACAGGTGCGGCGCAGCAAATCAATGCATATAACTCTCTCTGACTCTCTCCCTCTCTAAGGGTACGCCGGTAGGCGGCGCAAGTGTCGTGGCGCAGTGTAAAGCGCGCGTTCGCTGTGCCTCCGTTATTCTCTCTCTGTGCAACGATGTGCGAAACGCCATGAACAACGTCAACGTCGGCGCTAGTTGCAGCGGCAGCGCCACCGCCGCGGAGCAGAGGAAGGCTCGGAAAGCCGAAAACGTCAGCGTCTGCAAGCGGACCCAAACTTCGGGATCGTCTTCAAGATACTGCGCGCACCGACGCTAGGAATCACGTACGATCTCTAAATAAAGACGCAACAACCCCGTACAAACGTCTCCTCTCTTCTCAATACATTCTCTCACCCTAACTTTCATTGGGTTTTGTGCCAAGTGAAACGAAACGGAAACTCGATGCGCACCTCCCGCGATGCTTTCGCATCTCACCATGGTTGCCCGTAGGTGAAATGATGTGATGTTTGTACGAGTTACACAAAGATAAACAGTTTTTTTGTACGTTTTAGAGCCATACCATGTTCATTACACACCAGTTTATTATGTTATAAAGACTAAAATTCAAATTGTGTTAATCATTAGTACAACTTGACGAAAAAGCACACAATCATGCGCCAACAGTCTGATTTGAGTTCCTGGTAGTACTACCTTAACAATGTCATTTACACAAAGTAAAAACAACAATGGTCCCAGAACGCTGCCCTGGGGCACGCCTGATGTTATAGGACGAAAGCTCGAATTGGTTCCCATTACTGAAACAAACTGGGCACGTTCCGTCAAGTAGTCTTCAATCGAGCAATAAATATGTCTGGGAGATTAATGCCCTAAGTATCGTAATTAGTTTGTGAGTAATAACTTTGTCAAATGCCTTACTAAATAGAGGAATATGACGTCCATTTGACCATTCTTATCCAGAGCTCCTGCAAATGAATGAACCACTGTGACTGAGTTACGATGAATAACCCTTTCTAAAGCATGCTGACAGTTAGTTAGTATAGAGTTTTGTTCGAGGAATTCAGCAATGCGTATAGATATTACATGTTGAAGCATTTTAGAAATTGGTGATGTTAAGGAGATAGGACGGTAATTTTGTTAGAGTAAATGGTTGCCTTTCGTGAAGATGGGAACAACACGAGCCATCTTCCAATCACTAGGTAGTTTTGCAGTTAACAGTAAACATAATAACAGCATAATGACAAAATGAGCAGTAATTTCTGCATAGCGGCGAAGAAATACATTAGGTATGTTATCTGGACCACAAGATGATTTTGTGTTCACGTTAAAAATCATTGAAACAACACCTGAGTATGATATGAAGTCAACGTCAGTGGGTTGAAACACTCTTGGATGAGGCGTAGTAAGACTTGTCTTAGCAAAGACCAAAGACGCTATGAAAGAAGGTGTTAAATGCTCCGCAATGACTTTCAGATCTGTAACTATTTTTCTGTTAACTAAGATCTGTGATACCTGCCTCTTGCCGTCGCTTAGGAATTCCAGAACTTAGTAGGATCATTTTTTAGAAAGTTTTTAGGCTTGTTTTAAAGTAAAAAGCCTTCGATTCACATAAGTGCGAGGCAAATTTATTTTAAGCTCATGAATAACAGCGGATCGTGGGTTACTCTTTGAGTCATTTCAATTTTCGTTTTAATGGATAATTTAGGTGTAATCCAGGGTGTGTTTTTAGCATCTTTTTACATTTCGTCGGTACGAAAGTGTTTATGCAATGATGGCACATTTCAGTGAATCGGCTCCATAGCGCATCAACATCACCCTCATGCTCAATAAATCCAGTATAACAACTTTCCATGTATTCTACAATAGCGGCATCGTTCGATCTTGAATAATCCTTGAAGCTTCGTACGGTTGCACGTTTGGGAGTGACACAGTTGATTAGAGGAATATTAACGCTTACAAGATGATGATCGGACAGGCACTTTCCAATTAAACAGTATATTCATAAAAATCACGGCTTAGAAACACTAGGTCCAATATTAGACGAGACGAACCTTGTTCACGAGTAGGCTGTCTGACCACTTGAACTAGATCTTGAGTAAGCATGATGTCAAAGACGGAGTTAACATTTTTGTTCGATTGGCGGCATGCCTGATCGAGTTCCCAATCAAGTTAAAATCACCTATAAGAAAAGTATTTATTCAGGAATTGTATATGTTCTTGCAATTTTAGCAAAAAGTTTCGTGCAGCGTCTGGTGGCCTGTAGCATGCATATAGCAGAAAGCAGTGATCCCAACAAGTTATTTTAATGCACAAACACTCAAACTCAGTGATATCTGCTAAAACAATCGATTGTATTGAAGGCTTGGTAAGAATAGCAACCCTCCACCCTTACTTGTCCGGTCCTTACGAAAGAAACTGTAACTTGGCGGAAAAACTAAATCATCACTTTTTTCATTTCGTAACCACGTTTCAGTGATTACTGTACGTGTGGGTCGTATTCGAGTAGTGTAGCATCAATAGAATGCGTTTTATTTAGAATGCTTCGTGCATTTATATTTCAGATTCTTAAGTTCTTATCCGCACGTTCGTTGCATTGCTGGTATTACGAGCTACTTTACGAGATGGATGTACGTGTTTAAAGGAAGTGGAAGGGTCATATTATCACCCTGGTATCTTAACTTTTGCTTTGATTCTGCACGTGGCGTCTGGTTATCGGGCGTTTCGAGACCGTATTGCCGTTTTTTAGCAACGGAACTTTATCATTCATACCATGGTCTCAGACAAAAGGCAGGTTGTTAATATATAGTTTATCGAATGCTAGTGAAACTTTTTCTTGACGCGGTTCAATTTCGCACTAGCCCACAATTTTCTTTCAGATGTCACGAATTCTTTGTGAAAAATATTCACCTATGGAAACAGTTGCGCCCTTTAGTTTAAAACCGCTTTTCAGTATTGCATTTTACTTCTTGTATCCAACAGTTCGAGAATCAGAGGTCTCGTCGAGTCAGGTCGTCGCTTGCCTAGTCTATGTATGTATACTTCCGATTTTAACACTGTCAAGTTCAAGGACATCCTGAAAATGCCTTTATTTATCGCAGTTGCAAGTGCTGTGTTTGTTTCGTCTTTGCTTTCTGGAAGTCCGTAAACGATCAAGTTGACCGTCTACTATGGTTTTCCGTGGCATCTATTTTAGCTTCAAGTGCTTGAATTACGTTTTGCATGCAGTTATATGATCCTGAAACGATCCAGATGGTTATCCTTGATTTCTTTAATATTCGAAGCAATTTCCTTAAGGTGTTTAGCGATTGCGCCAAATCAGGACCCGGATTTTGTTCTATATCTCCTCCAAGCAATAATAATTTCCCGAGTGAATAAGTGAGTACATTAGCATAGCACACAGCCGAGGGCACGCCAGCATCAAAGAAACGGTCATCGGAACGAAAGCATTTACCAGAATTCCGTCTTACCGGCACAATGAAAAGAACGGATTTGAGTGGTCCGCATGTTTCCGATGCCGCCATGCCCTGTGGCCGCAAAGTATGCTGGCAGTACTCATAGTCGGCCAACATGGTGTCGCCACCTGTGGTAGTGCTGCGGAGCGTTCCAGGCACAATGACGTAGAGGTCGTTCCCACAGCGGCAGCTGAACTCTTGAAGCACGTGCCGAGGCAGTTTCTCGAGATGAAGCGCACTGGGTAAGCCGACACAGCGGTTCCGAGCAACTTGATACTGGATCTTGCAGAAGGCCAAGGATCTGCACAATGAACAGAAACGAATTTTGAGTGGTCCACATGTTTCCGATGCCGCCGTGCCCTGTGATACATATACATACATACCTACATACATACATACATACATACATACATACATACATACATACATACATACATACATACATACATACATACATACATACATACATACATACATACTGTACTGAGGCACTGGGCCAGGGTGCCGGTGAAGGAGAAGACAAGAAACGCTTGGTCGCCCGCTCTGCCATATAGCTCCCATTGACTTGTTTCGCTATACCGTGGAAACGCTAGATCGAGTGCTGCTAGACAAACATCCCAATTGTATCTGGTGGAGGTGCTGGGTTTCTCTTCCACATCCTCGAAACTCCGCGGTCGGACGCTACCACCTGCTCCTGCGATGACTGATGCCGGACCGTCCTAGGCTGCTGCTCCCGTACCCACGATCATTGTCTGCCCTGGCGTCATCCGGCAGCGCGATCCTGCTAGCGGAGCAGACGACCTCGACTTCGAGGACTGGCTCATCGAATACGACCGTGTAAGCGCATATAATAAGTGGGACGACCGCGACAAGCTCACTAATGTAGGCTTTTATTTGATGGGCGTGGCGAACCTATGGTTCAGAAATCATGAATCCAGTTTTACCACCTGGTCCGCTTTCACGAGCACTTTGACTAAGGTCTTCAGCCATCCCGCCGTTCGCCGCCTCGGCTCTGAGCAGCGATTGCGTGGTCAGATTCAACGCAATGACGTGAGCTTTACCAGCTACATTGAAGACGTGCTCTCGCTCTGCAGGCGCGTCAACTCATCCATGGACGAAGCTGACAAGATCAAGCACGTCATGAAAGGCATCGATGACGATGCCTTCCAGATGCTCGTCGCCAAGAGTCCCCAGACTGGTTGTCGAGGTCATTCAGCTCTGTCAGCAGTACGACGAGCTGCGCAAGCAGCGAGCCTCAACACGTTGTGCTGCTCAGCAAGATAACCGCGGATCTCGCTCCTTTGATTTCAGCCGCGACGATGCCGACATTTGTGCTTCAATGCCGCGATAAAGCAGTTCATTCGCCAGGAAGTCGCGCGTCAACTGTCTCTGGCGGCTAGCCCTCCTGAACCGGTGACATCCTTGGCGCCTTCGCTTCGTCAGGTACTTCAAACGCAAGTTGCTGAGGCGCTGCCACCTGCTTCTCCTCCGCAGCCCGTTGTTGGACCACTGACGTACACTAACGTTGTCGCCCGGCCTTATGTTCCTCCGGCTCCTGGCGCCTACCGGCCCACCGGAACTTTCCATGTACCGCCACCACCTTCACGTCCGGTTCCCGTTCCTTACTCGGCCAGTGGAGCCCCTGTCGTCAACCCGTGGCGCCTATTCTCGGTCATGTGGTCTCAAAAGACGGTCTCCTCCCGAACCCCACGAAACTTAGTGCCGCGTCCGCGTTCCCCAAACCAACTACCCTGAAAGAGGCTTCGCAGCTTCATCGGCTTATGCTCGTATTTCCGGCGCTTCGTCCGCAGTTTGCTTCCATAATCGCCCCCTTGACCGAGTTCCTTACCGGCCGTTCTGACCTACCGACTGGTTCCCGGCCTGTGACGACACATTTCAAGAACCTGCGCCGCCTTCTCACTTCACCGCCAGTACTGCGCCACTTGGATCCCTCTGCTCCAACTGAGATTCACACGGACGCTAGTGGTGTCGGACTAGGCGTTGTTCTTGCACAGCGCAAGGATGGCTTCGATGAGTACGTCATAGCGTATTCAAGCCGCACCCTTCCCAAAGCTGAGGCGAACTATTCCGTTACTGAAAAGGAGTGTCTGGCCATTATTTGGGCTATCGCACAATTTCGCCCTTACGTGTATGGGTGCCCTTTTGACATCGCAACCGACCATCATGCCCTATGCTGCTTGTCTTCACTCACAGATCCGACTGGTTGGCTCGCTCGTTGGACATTACGCCTACAGGAATACGACATCGGTGTTTATCGCTCAGGCCGACAGCATTCCGACGCAGACGCTCTTTCTCGGTCACCCCTGTCACCTGATCCTGTCTGCTCGTCTATTTCCGCCTGCGGTGCCTTCGCCCTCAACATTTCCGACATGCCATCAGAGCAGCTCAAGGACCCATGGATCTGTTCGCTTCTAGACTTCCTGTCTAGCCGGTCACCAGCGCCGATCTCTCGGACGCTCCGTAGCCAAGCCACGCACTTTATCTTTAGGGATAACCTGCTTTACCGCCGCAACACAATTCCAGCGGCCGCAAGCGGTTGCTTGTTATTCTTCGACACCTCCGCTCCGACATCTGCGCCACTATCCACGATGACCCACAATGCGGCCTCGCTGTGGTATTGAAGACATACTCTCGCCTCCAGGTTCGGTACTACTGGCACGGTATGTACCGTTTCGTTCGCCAGTATGTACGGTCATGCCCCCTGTGTCGACGACGCAAGACGCCACCTAAACATGCTGCCGGCCACTTGCAGCCTTTACCATGCCCCGCTCGAGCGTTCGACTGCGTCGGCGTCGACCTATACGGTCCGCTTCACAGCACTGCCAGCGGCAACCACTGGGTTATTGTTGCTGTCGCCACCTTACACGGTACGCTGAAACTTCAGCCCTGTCATCTGCCACAACAAAAGACGTTGCCAGTTTTATCCTTCAGAACCTGATATTACGGCATGGAGCACCTCGAGAATTACTGAGCGACCACGGTCGCGTTTTCCTCTCTGACGTCAATACACCGTTGCTAAAGGAGTGTCGCATCATTCACCGCACTACCACGGCATACCATCCCCAAACTAACGGCATGACAGAGCATTTTAATCGCACCCTTGGCGACATGTTGGCCATGTATGTTTCATCTGATCACTCGAATTATGATCGGATTCTGCCTTTCCGTAACATACGCTTACAAATACTTGCAACGCAAAGCACCACAGGTTTTCACCTTTCTTTCTTCTTATGGACACGAACCTTCATGCACTTGGACACGATTCTACCCTACCAGCCGGATGCTTCGGAGTCGACGACTGTTTTCCCGAGCGGCTGCATACGCCGAAGAATGTTGCCAGCTCGCTCGCTCGTTCACATCCCAGGACCAGTGGCGCCAAGAATCGCCACGACGCGTCCACTACGGCGACATGCTTGCTCCCGGCTCGCTGGTCTGGTTGTAGGGTGCCGTCTACTCCACCGGGCCTTTCCTCCAAACTGCATTCCAAGTACCACGGTTCCCTATCGGGTACTGCGACAAACATCCGCAGTGAACTACCTCATCGAGCCGGTAGACGCGTCTTCGACCAGCGTTGTCCGTGGCCAGTAAATTGTCCACGTCTCCCGCCTCAAACAGTGCCACGACCCCCCTGTGTGTTCTCCCGGCGCCTAGGTCGCCACGATGGCTCCTCTTTTGGTGGTGAGTGATTGTATTGAAGGCACTGTGCCACGGTGCTTGTGAAGGAAGAAGACGATAAGAAACGCTAGCTCGCCCGCTCCGCCATAGCTACCATTGACTTGTTTCGCTCTACCGTGGAAACTCTAGGTCGAGTGCTGCTAGACAAACATCCCCATTGCATTACATACATACATACATACATACATACATACATACATACATACTACATACATACATACATACATACATACATACATACATACGCACGCTAATTACTACATACAAACAAACAACCCGGCCCGGTGGCTCAGTCAGCTAAGGCGTTGCGCTGCTGAGCACGAGATCGCGGGATCAAATCCCGAGCCGCGGCGACCGCGTTTCGATGGAGGCAGAATGCAAGAAGCCCGTGTGCTTGCGTTGTAGTGCACGTTAAGAACCCCAGGTGGTCACAAATTAATCTGGAGCCCTCCAATACGGCGTGTCTCATAATCAGAACTGGTTTTGGCACGTAAACCACAAAAAGAAGAAGATACATATATACTACATTTCCATAGCAGTTGCTTGCTTGCGCGCACAAAGACCGTGCGACACAGTTTTCTTCATGTGTTAGTCATATAAAATTCTCTTCCGGACGATCATTCACGCGTGGCAAAAACCACTGATCTACTTTTCATGTCTCAAATGCTCGTTATGTTTCTGAGAATGACAGAAATTCCCAGCTGCCTTCGTCGCCAATTAAGCAAATGAGTTTGATAGCTACCGCGTATATGTGCACTTTTTTAACTCGGAGTTGGCTGCTAGAGCGTGTTTTGGAATCCTAAGTTTCATGAAAACATTTAGTTTCTTATATCACACAGACTCACCATCATATGCCTCTGTGTACTGGGCCTAAGTACACTCAGAACCAAACGACAAACCTAATCGCACAATACAGTGATCGGAATACTATGTGCGACTGTCTCTGGTAAATATATTATGAGTATATATAGCCAAAATCATTAGGAGCACAGGTTCTACCAGTAAGCACCTTCATATTTGGAAAACAAACTCATGAACCTACATTTTTATACATATGACCTGCGCACATGTGTGCCCCCACGCAGCACGTGACTAATAACCTAACATAATGTTAGAAATTGTAGTTGATCTAAACATCGCATAATGACTAGCGCAAGCACTCTTTCCCAGCCGTCTATACCAGTGCAAGTTAAGGACTATGGTCGGGCAGAAGACACATCTATTCTCGATTTTTCAGAATTGTCATTTGACCAGCTTGAATTTGTCTGCGATTGTGAATCGGTTGACGAACTATGGCAGCGTCTTAAGGAAATCATAAGACATTGCGTAGATAGTTTCATCCCCACTCGATTAAAATATAAAACGACGCAACCCTTGGATTCATCGACACAGAATTCATGTTAAGCGCAAATGAAGCGCTTGCGCAAAAGGCAAGGTATTTCCACTGAGGTGTCGAAATTGCAGAGGGCATTGGAAACGGCTCTGAAGGAATCCAAAGAGCGGTTCTTTAACCAAACACTCAATACCCTATGAAAACATCACTTCAAAAATTTTGCTTTTATCTGAATGACAAAAAGAACAATAAACAAGATCCAAGTTAACAATGAAACAGTGACGCAAAAAGCAAATATTGCGAGTCATTTCAATATTTTCTTCCAGTCAGTTTTTTCTGCGCCTAGCAGCAATTGCGCAGACGCCTGTCTGCCGTCTTCCTTTTCATGTGAAATGGAAGATCTTGTCTTCACTCAAGCAGGCGTGTTTAATCAACGGCTACATTTAGATTCCAAGAAGGCTAGCGGGCCAGATGGAACACCAACCCAATTTCTAAAGCGATACGCGGAATGGGTGTCATTTTTCTAAATATAATCTTTGTTAAGTCATTGCAAGCTCACTCGTGGCCAGAACACTGGCGTTGCGCAGTCATAACTCCTGTTTTTAAAAGCGGTAACCGATTGCTAATAAACAACTAGCGCCCAGTTTCCTTGACCAGCGTCTGTTGTAGAGTATTAGAGCATATCATAAGTAAGAATATCTCGTTTTTCTTGAAAATAACGACTTTTTTATCAGCACCAATACGGTTTACGAAAGGGACTGTCTACAGTAACCCAGCTCATAGAAACTATTCATGATTTTACTTCAGCTATAGACGCCCAAAAGCAAATTGACGTCATCTGCGTAGACTTTGCTGAAGCCTTCGACAAAGTTTCACACAATAAATTACTCTTCAAGTTACATAAGGCAGGAATAAATGATATATTTTAAAATGGATTGAAGCCTACCTACACAATCGCAGGCAGGTTGTACGTGTGGACGAGTGCTTGTCCTCTCCGTTAGAAGTGTTTTCCGGTGTCCCACAGGGGTCCGTTTTGGCCCCGTTGCTTTTGTTGGTTTATATTAATGACATTACAGAGATTGTTGAGTTTCCTGTGGAATTGAAGCTTTTTGCTGACGATTGTTTAATTTATTCTACAGTAACACACATTGACGGCCAAATTAGAATAAACCGGTCCTTCATTCCTTTCACCTTTGGTGTGAAAAGTGGGACATGGAAATCAATTACAACAAATCGACTTTCACACATGTTATAAAGAAAAAAGTGTGGTGCCATACTTTTATAACATTGCAAGTAACAACTAAGAAATGTAGATACATTCAAGTATTTAGGAGTCACAATTTCACATAATTTAGACTGGCGTAAACATATCGATAACCTGTGCTCGACGGCTTCACAAAACTGTATTCACTGAAGAAAAAGCAGGAACATGCAATGAAGGATGCCAAATTAATGGCTTATAAAACTCACATACGTCCATCTTTAGAATACGCTTGTGTTGTCTGGAGCCCCCACCAAAAGTCTTAATAGACAAACTAGAAAGAATTCAGAGAATGGCTGCTCGTTTTATTGCTTCAAGATACTGAAGGACGGACTCGGTAACAACAATTCTGCATTCGTGGGCTTGAGTTGCTGAAAACCCGAAGGAAAAAAGCCAGACTTAAGATTTTTTTTCAGATACTTCAACGGCTATTCAAGAAAAAAATGAAAAAATACGCCCAGTTCCCTGCAATCGTAGCGAGAGAATTAACCACAGCAGAGCCGTCAAGCCTTATAACACACGTGTTGATGTTTTTCGTAATTCTTTTTTTCGGGATGTAATTGAAATGTGGAATGCCTTACCTGATGTTGTTGTAGATCAGACAGATGTGCACAAATTTGAATGCTCGATTGATATTTTGTATCGTGGACACCCAACCTGATGCTATGAAATGTTAAATTTGCTTGTGTTCTACTATTTTCCCTCCCTGTAACACCCTCAAGCGAGGGTTAACAGTAACAATAAAGAAAAAGAAAGAGAGACCACCACTAGACAGCATAATAGACCACGGGTGAGATGACGCATCGCATTTTGCTAACTGGTCTGCGAAGCCGTGTCACTACTTGCTAAATGTATCCTCTCTAAGTCTGAATTACCGCAGCCAGTTAACGCCTAGTAAAGATATTAATGGGTGGTAATGTTAGTAACTGCCCCGTTATTACCTTTTTTGCGAACTTTTCTCAAGAGTTTGTAATAGGCAATGTCATGCATTCAGAACTACACGCCTGACCCAGTCACTGTGGCTTTAGTTGCTCTCATAAAGATAAACTACCCTATTTATCAACTCATGTGAGCGAAACCTCCCGGTTTGCTTGCTGCGCCGAACAATACAGCCGGGCGCAAATATATAAGTGGGACATAGAACGTAAAAATAAGAGGTCCTAAAGCAGTGCGCCCATTATCGTTATTTGCTTGGAACGCTGACTGCAGAAACTTTACAATTAGAGAGCCGCAGCTGTGGTTTCCACTGTGACACTTCAGACAATCCCTGATTACAACTAAGAGATGGCAGCCGTGCGAAGACTGCGGCATTTATACTTGCTTCAATCAGTGGTGTGTGTGCAGGGTGTACGTCAAGCGATCTCTGGGCCCCCTATCAGGAGTCATCTCTCAGTAAATGTCTAGCTTCTATACAAGCGACCGCATTTCGTTTGAATTTGGCAATTGCTCGATATTTTATAACGCCATGAGTTGCCAATAATGTCAACAGTAACTCTCGTCAGCCCAAATGAGAAGAAAGGACCTGCGGAAACCATATGACGCTCACGGTTACTGCAAGTTCAGTCACTGCAGAAAACCAATAAAATATACCAGTACACCGATAAGTACACCCCACAACTCAGAGTCGACCGAAAAAGCGTTGTGGGAGAATAATTGTTCTTTTGCATTTGCACCGAAATTGTTCACGAACTTTTTTTTTATATCCCGTCCATGAATATGATGTATGCACTACGTTACGAAGACAAGGACATTGTTCAAGAGCTACGCTTTCGTTCGGGAGTTTCTACCAGCATGAGGCGCTCAGTGGGGTGTGAGAAGGAAAGCCCTGAAGACTTTAATAACGCTGCTTACAGGCATTTCTCTCATGGCGGTCTGCTTGAGTCCACCCTACGCGAATGAAAAAAAAACATCCCGGAAGCAGCTGTTGTTTATTTACTCCTCTCGGCGGGACCATCCCGTGTTTGCTTTTGCAAGATGCTAACTGTCGATCCGTGACCGACAGGAGGAGGACGGCAGAGAAGTGCGGGACATTTACGGATAGGATCGATGGCGCTCGAGATTCCCACTGTATAGCGATAGGCGTCCTCACGAGCAGCAAAAACAGCCCACGAAACAGTCCAAGTCCCAATACGATTGGTACAAGACGCGCGAGAGCGGCAGACGAGCGTTTCGCTCAGTTAACTGTGGAGAGGCGCTCAAATACTGCGTACACTAATAAGAGGACGTACCTAAACATCTTTTTGAGCGACATTCGTGATAGTGAGCGAAGTTAATCAAAACTTTTGCGCGATGAAGAGATTCTAACTTGCTATTTTGGGCCATATACACAAAAAGAACGTTCCGCTAGAATTGCTTGTAAAAGCAGAATGCTATTCAATAGTAATGTTGGACATATGGTCAGCGAAGGCGACTGGCGAATAGCAAAGACACTTGCGAACGAAAATTTTCGGGAAACCGGCTTTGGCCCTTACGCTGCTACTACCATGGTCAAACGAGATTGCCTGAAGGTGAACTTTCGGATTTGTTTTCGCATTAATCAACCAGCCATAAGAAGCTGGGGCCGAATTCACAAAGTGGTTAATTCGTAGGTGACCTTTGCCATTGGCCAACCACATTCACTAATAGTATGTTCAGCATCAAGATTAACTAAAATTTTTCCCTTGCGAATAATTCTAACTTAAAGGCTTTTTGTGAATGCGGGCCCTGATGGGATACGCCCTGAAGAAATGGCAAAGCTGCGATTCGGTCATTCTGGAAAGGACAATAATGGAGCAAGCTGGTGGGGCTTCATGGCACCAGAAGGCACGTCTATAAACACCTAGACAATTGAGAATGAAAAGAAGAAACGCCGTTTGTGTGTTCCTTATTGTTCTTGCTTTTGACCGTGTTTGCACAGGTGTCTTTCAGCGCCGTGAAACATCCTACCCATTGTTAATCAGCGCCGAGAATTTGCAGCACAGTTTAACGGTTAGCGAGTGCATAAACTAATGCTGCTAAACAATTTCACATTCAGTCAAATGAGTTAACCATGGATGATTTTAGTTATTAATTGGTAATTATTTATCTATTTACTTACTTACTCATTATTGTTTCACCTGTGTATTTATTGCTAGAGAGCGAACAGGTTCACGCTTCTCCTTTATATGCATTGAGTAGGAATGTGCGCTCATGGCGATAACTATGATTGCTAGTTTAGTAGCCGGCGCTTGTTTCGGTATTCCGCCTAGAAGGCGCGATATCAACCCGCCGTGGTTGCTCAGTGGCTATGGTGTTGGGCTGCTGAGCACGAGGTCGCGGGATCGAATCCCGGCCACGGCGGCCGCATTTCGATGGGGGCGAAATGCGAAAACACCCGTGTACTTAGATTTAGGCGCACGTTAAAGAACCCCAGGTGGTCCAAATTTCGGCGTGGTCCAAACTACGGCGTGCCCATAATCAGAACTGGTTTGGCACGTAAAATCCCATAATTTAATTTAAGGCGCGATATCAAAGGCATCTCCTGTCAAGGATCATGCATCGCGATATGTTCGACGGCTATGATTAGTAGTGCTGTATGGACGCTACCGATACCAAATTTTATCTTTGTAACTCGCTCGGCCTGTCCATAAGCAGGATTTACAGTGTGTTTCACTGTGTGTAATGCAATGCACTTCAAATTGCACGATTATCTCTAATTAGGTTCCTTAAGACATAGCTGCTTTGTACAATAAAAATTGCGACGGACATTGGCAACAACGCAATAGTTCACTATATTCGCATCGCAGTGAGCCTAAATTCTACCGTCCTCTCTAATTTACCCACCTGATAAGTAGTTTTTGAGCCCAATTTCACCGAAATTCACGTACCCCGGGTCCGCGCCGAGCTGCGCACTGTGCGAACAGGTTCGTGGATATATTGCTCGGCAAAAGCGGAGGTGACAACGTAGCTGGTCCACAGATATGTGACCGAGCAGAGCATATGCGCTGAACCATGGCCACGAATGAGTAGTCCGCACAGCTAATCACTGTGTTGGCGGATAGGTTGTTGAGGTTGCTCTTCGTTGTTGAGCATTCATTGTACTAAGCATCAATCTTTCTTACTGTAGTACAATATTTTATCTTGATCAAATAAATCTCGTTCCTCCAATATGCGTCCTGCGATTTTATGCTCTGCTTTTAATTGGTTTCCACAGCCTTTCGAGTATCTTAATTCTGAATGTCCCTTTATTCCGCTCTGTTTTTAATTCCGACAGCTCAATCTGATCTCTGCGATTTCTCGGTAGTTTTGTTTAATAGGTTTTTTGTTTCTTGGAGCTGATTACCTGTTTCCTGTCTTGGTGCTTTATTTTCGATTTCAATTGGGGTCTCTAAAATGAATTCCTTAAATCCTGATTCATTACATCTCTACTAGCCCCTTTCTCGCGGCTCTAAAGATGTGTATTTTATTTCCAAGCATTTGCCTGATTTCACACGCTATTTACCTCACTGCTACGTCCATGTTCCCCTTTTTCCTACCAGTTTTCCCCTTTGTCTCTTCAAGCAAAGAACAACTCAAAGCCACACTAACTTGCAATCACTGCTATTGGCGCTTTTCAATCACTCTAATCTTCCACAATGATTGAATGAGTGGAAAGTATGTAATCGACTTCATCTCTATTTTCTCCCTTTTGGCATCGTCGATACTCGCTTTCTGTTACTGCAGTTCCCGAAGAAGGTATTCATCATTCGCAATTTATTCCTTTCTACAAACACTACCGACTTCTGCATTATTGCTATAATTCAAACCGCCATTTCGAACTACCTTTTCACCATGTAACCACATCCCCACTTTCGCACTGACATTGCCAATGAAAACTCAGTATTGAGTTTTGGAATTCCTCATTATCAGTTTGAAGTTTGGGCGCCTATTTTATACTTTTATACTTCTTCATAAGGATGAATAAAGACAGCTGCATACATTGATCTGAATTACCAATTATTAATCGTGCCCCATTCTACGGACACGGCAAAGATCATCTTGCCCTAATAGAGACAAATAGGGCTTTCAATACGTCGGTTCAACGAGAAGGTTATGTACAGGAAGTGCTACACTTACCGACATGCGATCAGCGCTAAAGAAATATTGAAAATATTTCTAATAATTATCAGTTATGAAATCATCGCCACTGACTGACCAATAGCACAACAATATCTTTGGATTCTCCCTATGAAAAGGCGAAAGAATATTTATGGCTTTCCCATTAGTGATTGCTTATTACGACGGCTGCTACCCTCTCATTAATGCTGTAGAATTCATCAATGTTGCCCGCTATGTTGTTATGGACTAGAAATCTTACTCCGGATTCTCTCTGATCTGGAAGACCTCTGTAGCAGAGGACGTGGCCGTTAGTCAGCACTGTGTAAGCCTCACCAGTCTTCTAACCTCACTAAGGCCAATAATATCCCAGGCAATGCCTGATATTTCTTCAAATAGTCCTGAAGCTAGCCTCACTCGGGAGGGTGCGCGTGTTGAACGTTTCCAGGTTCAGTTTCCATTGGCGGCCTGTCCGGACCCAGAGATTCTTAGCACCCTCTGCCGCGTAGCAGGTCTGACCGCCGCCTTGATCAGGTGCTCTGCAGCCACTGGGGACGGGCCATGGGTTAATTATCGGAGTCATTAGGGAGGTAGTTGCCGAGTACTGCACCAGGGATGCCAATTACTGTTCTGTGTGAGGGAGTGACTTTGATGAAGCTTAGTGGGTCTTCCTAGTTTGGTTGCACCTGAACTAGTATAGCCCCACTAGCTCTCGGCTGTTTATTTTTTTTGCCGGCGTCAGGCACCACTCCATGCCTGAAAATGTGGTGGACTGGAGTAGGATTCGAACTTACGACCCTCAGATTTGAAGCCGGGTATTCTACCTCTGCTCCACGCCACCACTCATCTCTCACAAGAAGATGAACAAGAACAAAACAAGATCAACAGAATCAGATCAACAAGAAGAAAGTAAGGGATATTCGAAATTATAACGTGGGAAAGATTGAGGAAGCCGTAAAATATGGACGCAGCATTAAATCAGTAAGAAGAAAGTTTTGCATAGGACAAGACAAGATGTATGCACTGAAAGATAAGCATGGCAATATCAGCAGCATTTCGATGACATAGTAAATCAGCGGAAGACTTCTACACTGACCTGTACAGTGCCCAAGACAGCCAAGCTACTTTCATTCGAAATAGTGATGAACCGGATGCAGAGGCTCCTCCTATAACTAGCGATGAAGTTAGAAGGGCCTTGAAAGACATGACCAGGGCAAAAGCTGCTGGAGAAGATGGAATAACAGTAGATTTCTTCAAAGATGGAGGAGATATCATGCTTCATAAGCTTGCGGTCCTTTATACGCAATGCCTCACAACTTCAACTGTACCAGAGAGCTGGAAGAACGCCAACATTATACTAATCAATAAGAAGGGAGACGTTAAAGAATTGAAGAATTATAGACCTATTAGCTTGCTTTCAGTATTGTATAAAATATCAGCAATATAATTTCCAATAGAATCAGAGCAACACTTGACTTCAGCCAACCAAGAGAACAGGCTGGCTTCAGGAAGGGATATTCTACGATGGATCATATCCATGTCATCAATCAGGTAATCGAGAAATCTGCGGAGTACAATCAACCTCTGTATATGGCCTTCATAGATCTGAAAAGGCATTTGATTCAGTAGAGATACCAGCAGTCATAGAGGCATTGCGTAATCAAGAGTACAGGAGGCATACGTGAATATCTTAGCACACATCTACTGGATTCCAACTACTTTGGTTTCCACAACAAAAGTAGAAAGTTGCCTATCAAGAAAGGGGTCAGGCAAGGAGGCACAATCTCTCCAATGCTATTCACTGCATGCTTACAAGAAGTATTCAAGCACTTAGACTGGAAGGCTTAGGAGTGAGGATCAACCGCGAACATCTCAGCAACCATCGGTTTGCAGATGACATTGTCCTATTGAGCAACAATGCAGACGAATTACAGCAAATGTTTGAGAACTTTAATCTAGAAAGTGTAAGAATTGGGTGAAGATGAATATGCAGAAGACAAAGATAATGTTCAATAGCCTGGCAAGGGAACAAGAATTAAGGATAGCCAATCAGCCTCTAGAGTCTAAAGGAGTACGTTTATCTAGGCCAATTACTCACGGTGGTCCCTGATCACGAAAAAGAAATTACAGAGAATAAAACTTGGGTTGGAGTGCATACGGCAGGCATTGCCAAATCCTTACAGGGAGCTTACCACTGTGGTTGAAAAGAAAGTGTACAATCATTGCATTCTACCGGTGCTAACGTATGGGGCAGAAACGTGGAGGTTAACAAGAAGCTCGAGAACAAGTTAAAGACCGCACAAAGAGCGATGGAACGAAAAATCTTAGGACTAACGTTAAGAGACAGGAAGAGAGCGGTGTGGATCAGAGAACAAACGGGGATAGCCGATATTCTAGTTGACATTAAGCGGAGAAATGGAGCTGGGCAGGCCATGTAATGCGTAGGATGGATAACCGGTGGACCATTAGGGTTACAGAATGGATACCAAGAGAGGAAAGCGCAGTCCGAGGTCGGCAGAGAACCAGATGGGATGATGAAGTCAGGAAGTTGCAGGCGCAAGTTGGAATACGCTAGCGCAAGACAGGGGTAATTGGAGATCGCAGGAGAGGCCTTCGTCCTGCAGTGGACATAAAATACAGGATGATGATGATGATGAGATTAGTGATTGCTGCAAGCGCAATCCACTCTCACGAGGACCTAATGTTTCCGCGTGTTTTCTACGGCCAGTTATTTACAATAATGGGTGCCGTAAGCAATATTTCTTTGTTAAAAACACACTACCGGACAGTTGCTCGGAAGAGCCTTTTTATAACGTCTAGTGCAAGTAATATTACCCTCGTGTATCGACGAAAGAGCCAGCAAATTCATGCACATGGTGGCAATAAGATCATTCGCGATACCTTATCAGTAGTGACTGCTGCATACAAAATAGTAAAAGCATGATACTAAAAGAACAATCCTTCTGAAACATAGTCGACTGCACCATTTGTGTACGCCATGACTCAGCTACTCACTTTCATGAGCTTTTAGCTTCTGTGAGCTGTCCTACACGCGTTCCTGTAGTGATCGACATTCTCTTGCTTGTAATTAAATATACAAATAGGCAAGACACCGATACATACTAATGGACACGTCATAAATGGGCACGTGTAACATTCAGTTTCATGTGGCCTTTGAGATCTGAACGTCATTGCAGATGACCCAGAGGTCTACATGACTGTGCTCTGGGTATCAGAAAAATAACACACAACACTTGATCTAAGATCAAAATGATGTAGCTCTCAGCCTCCTGTTTCAAACAATCTGGCATTAATATAATATAAATAATCTACCATACTTGAATATGCTACTTGAAGACCATTCATTAAAACATATGAAACTGAATGTCAACAAGACCAATGCAGTATTCTTTTGCCCTGAAACAGCCTTTCAGATGACCCCTCTTCTAACGAACAATGCCGAACAGTTTTTCAGTCCTTAAAAACTTTAGGTGCAGACTTACTCTGAACAAATCTCCCGGGACACACACTGACATCTGTAGTGAAGAAGAGGGACGATGCATTGGGGGCATCCTTACCAGCGCTGTCTGGTGGGTCAGTCTCTCCAGCACATCGCTCGGACCACACCGCTCGCGCTCGCGGTTCCTTAACTGATCGAACGGTCAGCCCTAACGCTTGCGTGCAATAAACGCCTTTACAAGTGGTGGAGAGGGCTACGCTCCAACGCATCCTGGAGCTTCGATCCGGTACCCTCTCTTCACACCATGTCTCAGGACGCATCTCAGCTGACGACCCAGCAAACGTCTCCTACACCTCCGTCGTGGGTTCTGGTCTACCTCGCCACAAGGATCCTCCTGTTTTCAGCGACACAGACGACAACGACGTGGAGGACTGGCTGTCCTACGAGCGAGTAAGCGTCGTCAATAAATGGGACGATGCCGCGAAACTAAGCAACGTGCTCTTTTACCTCGCCGGCGTGGCAAGCCTCTGGTACAACAACCACGACGGAAATTCCTACATGGTACACGTTCAGGACCTCGTTAATAGCTGTGTTTGGTCGTCCTGCTGCGCGCAAGGTACGAGCAGAATCCCGCTTGCGAGAACGAGCCCAACAGCCAGGAGAGTACTTCACTAGCTATGTCGAAGATATCCGGACTTGTGTAAGGGCGTGGACATGACGATGTCGGAATCAGACAGAATCACAAAACGTTATGAAGGGAATCGAGGACGCCGCTTTCAACATGGTGCTCGCCAAGAACCCACAATCCGTCACATAGATTTTTACGTTATGCCAATGTTACGAGGAGTTACGCAGGCAGCGCTCATTGACTCGTCGGTCTTCATCACGCGACGAATATCGCTGGTCTGGCTGCCACCTTCGACCAGACCGCACTGTTTGCGGAAATGAAGGCATTCATTCAGGAGGAAGTAGGGCGCCAACTCTCCTTGGTACCCTTCGCTCAGCCGACGCATGTGCCACAGCCCGCTTCGACTATCGTGCCTCCGCTCCACCGCGCCATCGAGCAAGAAATCGCCGACGTATTGCCCAACCAACGGCACCATGTTCCTGCGCCTGTGCCACTGAGCTACACGAGGTCGTGCCTCCACCCAACAGTCTGTGGCACCAGCACCGCTCAGCTACGCTGAAGTCGTCGCGAGGCCTCACCCACTCTCTGCACCTGAGCCCCTCACTTATGCCGACGTCATGGCTAGGCCACCAGTGCAGCCCGCTATACAGTCATATCACCAGCCGCTCCATACAGGGCGTGCACCGACGTGGGCGGGACCAGCCACAGCGAACCGGTGGCGTACGTCTGACAACCGGCCTATATGCTTTGCCTGTGGCTACGCCGGTCACGTGGCTCATTTCTGTAATTTTGTGCAGCCGCCCAGCGTCGCATCATCCATGTCAAACCGTTCGCCCCGTCCATATTACGACCCACCTTCCGGTGTGTCACCGACATATCGCCCACCGCCGAACACCCGCCGTTCTCCATCTCCACGCCGGCGCTTGTTATCGCCGATGCGACCTCGTACAGCCTCTCGGGATGAGTCCAAGAGGCAAGGGCTGCGTCAAGGTCGAAGTGCACAAGTCCTCATTGCAGCCCATTAAATGTGATAGACGTGTTTGTCGACGGTGTTCGCGCGTCTGCACTCGTGGACACAGGAGCAGTCGTATGTGTTATGGATGCTACACTTTGCCGCTTACTTCGGAAAGTCATGACGATCAGAAAGTCCTTACATCGGAAAGTCCGGACTATCCCTTCGCACAGCCAGTGCTCAGCATATTCGACCCTTGGCGTCTTGCACTGCTCGTGTAGAAATTCAGGACGTTGTCTACGCCATAGAATTCTTCATCCTTTCCTCCTGCTCTCATGATGTCATCCTCGGCTGGGATTTTCTCTCGCGCCACAATGCCGTTATCGATTGCGCACGGGCCGAAATAGAACTATCGCCGCTGCTAGATTTGACGCCCACTGACGCTCCGCCGCTTTCCAGGAAACTGATCGTCGAATCCGACACTCAGGTTGCTCCGAACGTCTCAATGATCGTGTCCATGCACTCCAGTGGCCTCTCGGACGCCATTGCATTACTTTTCGCCGTCTGGCCGTTTCCTCGCACGGAAGAGCCTGTTGATACCCTTTGCGACCGTGGACATCATCAAGGGCACTAGCACAATTTTCGTTTGTAACCGTGTCCATACCCTGTCATGCTGCTCCGAGGAGAATGTGTTGGTACCGTGGAAGCTATCGACGACGTGCAAGTTATCGACGTGCCCGACTACCCGAATTGCGCCAGCTACCGTACGCTCAGTGCTGTTTCTACATCTGACGGATTGCCCAGAGATGTATTGGTTCTTCCATCGCTGGAACCCTTACAGCGGCCCAGCGTTCCCAGCTGCTGTCCTCTTGAAAGAATTTCGTTCATCTTTCGACGTGGGGCAAGCTTCCTTGGGTCGGACTTCAACTGTAACGCACCACATCGACACTGGCTCTCACCCACCATTGCGACAACGCCCGTATCGCGTTTCTGCCAGCGAACGTCGTGTGATTAACGAGCAAGTCGACGACATGCTTCGGCGCGAAGTATTTCGACCCTCGAAAAGTCCATGGGCTTCTCCTGTAGTACCTGTTACAAAGAAGGACGGCTCCGTAAGGTTTTGCGTCGATTAACGCCGGCTGAACAAGATCACTCGCAAGGACGTCTATCCCCTGCCACGCATAGACGACACAATTGACTGCCTGCAAGGAGCCGAGTTCTTTTCATCTCTGGATTTGCGCTCCGGGTATTGGCAAGTGCCTATGGAAGAAGTCGATCGACCGAAAACAGCCTTTATCACGCCCGACGGCTTGTATGAGTTTAACGTCATGGCTTTTGGACTCTGTAATGCGCCACGACATTCGAGCGCATGATGGACACAGTTCTGCGAGGCTTAAAGTAGCACACATGTTTTGCTATCTTGACGCCATTGTTGTTTTCGCGCCCGACTTCCCCACGCACCTCGGACGCCTCCGGCGTGTTTTGAGGTCTTTATCGAATGCCGGCCTACAATTAAACATAAAGTGCCGATTTGCTGCACGGCAACTCACGATACCTGGCTATGTCGTATCCAAAGACGGAATCTCCCCGACCCCGACGAACTTCGCGCCGTTGTCGAATTCCCCAAGCCAACGTCCATCAAAGAATTGCGCAGTTTCATAGGTCTATGCTCATACTTCAGACGCTTCATTCGGAATTTCGCCGCCATCATATCGCCCCTGACGAAGCTCCTAGGGAGCAACGGGCTCCTCACCTCGTGGTCATCAGAGTGCGACAAGGCGTTCACGAGTCTTCGTCGTTTGCTGACTCCCCCCCCCCTCCCCAATTTTGCGCCACTACGACCCGACGGCCCCTACAGAGGTCCACACAGATGCCAGCGGTGTTGGCCTTGGCGCTGTCCTCGCGCAACGCAAGCAAGGGTTCCTCAGTATGTCGTCGCTTATGCCAGCCGAACGCTTACTAAAGCCGAGAACAATTCCACCGTGACAGAAAAAGAATGTCTCGCGATCATCTGGGCCTTCCTAAGTTCCGGCCATATTTGTATGGCCGCCCATTTGATGTCATCACGGACCACCACGCACTATGTTGGCTGGCGTCATTGAAAGATCCATCCGGTCGTCTTGCACGTTGGGCGCTTCGCCTGCAAGACTACGACATCCGCGTACTCTACCGCAGCGGACGACAGCACTCGGACGCCGATGCCCTCTGGCGCTCTCCCTTGGCTGAAAACAATATATCTCAGTTGACTGTGTCTTCCATCGACCTCCGCACCATTGCTTCCGAGCAGCGCAAGGACCCCTGGATTGCGTCGCTTGTAGCCTGGCTCTGATCCATCGACCAGGTCAACAACCCGCGCGTTGCGCCGTCAAGCTCACCATTTCGCCATTCGCGACGACCTGCTTCACCGGCGCAATTACAGCTCCGATGGCCGCCAGTGGTTGTTAGTAGTGCCTCGCAGCCTGCGTTCCGAAATATGCGCAGCTTTCCACGCCGATCCCCAGCGTGCCCACTCTGGCGTTTCCAAGAATTACCAGCGCCTTCAACAGCGGTACTACTGGCGAGGGATGTACAGCTCCGTTCAAACGTTTGTACGCTCTTGTCCCGATTGCCAGTGCCGGAAATATTCACCTCGCCTCTCTCCAGCTGGGCTGCAACCTTTACCTTGCCCCACCCGGCCCTTTGGGCGCGTCGGTATAGATTTGTACGGGCCCTTCCCATGACATCGGCTGGAAACCGCTAGGCCATTGTGGCGGTTGACCACCTTACGCGATACGCTGAAACTGCGGCGCTTCCGGTAGCTAGAGTGCGTGACGTTGCCTCCTTCCTGCTTCGTCGATTCATCCTACGTCATGGGCCACCCAGGAGCTCCTCAGTGACCGCGGACGTGTCTTCCTCCGAAGTAGTTGAAGCTATTCTCATAGAGTGCCACTTTGTTCATCGCACAACAACGGCGTACCATCCTCAAACCAATGGACTCACGGAACGGTTCAACCGTACGCTCGGCGACATGCTCTCAATGTACGTCTCCTCCGACCACACAAACTGGGATGCCATTCTGCCCTTCGTCACCTACGCGTACAATACCGCTACGCAGAGCACTATGGTTTTTCGCCATATTTATTATTGTATGGCCGGCACCCACCGCACACCATCGACACAATGCTACCATACCGGCCCGACGCATGTGAATGTGCGCCCATTCTGATACGGTGAGACATGCCGAAGAGTGCCGCGACCTCGCCCGAGCTTTTACCTCCAATGACCAAGAGCGCCAGAAGAACACTCGCGGTGACACCACCTCTGCGCCCACCTTTCTTCCTGGAGCGCTTGTGTGGCTCTCAGTTCCTTCCGCTGCACCTGGTCTGTCTTCCAAGTTAATGCCTAAGTAGGAAGGTCCCTACCACATCGTCGAGCGTGCATCACCCGTCAAATATGTGATTGAGCATGTTCAACCATCTTCCGACATGCGCCGTCGCGGACACGACATTGTCACGTCGAGCGCCTCAAGCCGTATTATGATCCCCTATAGTGACGAACTGTTAGATCGCCGGACGGCTCCCTTTTTCGTCCCCGGGGTAATTGTAGTGAAGAAGAGGGACGATGCAGTGGGGCATCCTTACCAGCGCTGTCCAGTGGGTCAGTCTCTCCAGCGCATCGCTCGGACTACGCCGCTCGCGCTCGCGGTTCCCTGAACTGATCTAACGGTCAGTCCTAACGCTTGCGTGCAATAAACGCCTTTACAATCTAATAAACTGCCCCGCATCGTCGGCTTTAAGTGTCGGCACCGTGCAAGTAGTTCCGCTAATAATTATTATTCCTTATGCAGTTCATTGTTTTTCTCTACACTAACTTGCGGAACACTAGTTTGGCCGACCACAACCACAGATAACCTTAATAGATTCTCATTATCGCAAAAACAAATAATTCGGCTAACTTGCAAAGTCCATTTCCCACGCACAGTCGTGATTCAAATCTCTGTATCCTCAGTGCGGCTTCACTGTGCAGTTTTAGCCTTTGCCGCCTTTATAGACTTAGAACAATAAAGAAAAAAATGTGCAGATCCACGCACTGTGGGAATCGATGTTATGGGGAGGATTTTGCAGGCTCCGGCAGGGCAGCATTGTTGGTGTTCTACAAAGCGTCACAGGTTGACCAACGTGTTTTTGTAAATCCAGTATTTATGTGTGTGACGCGAGCCTAGTGAACTAGAATTAACGCGAGTGTATAATTTGTACGAACGATCGAATTGATGTAAACGAGCGGTGTGGAGGTGCGAGATGGGTAAGAAACGCAGAAACTAAATTCTCACTGACGGCAGCACGTGGTATCTCTTAGACGACGCAACTATGACTTTGACGATGATACTGTAGCACAACTTGACGCCTGTCCTTTTATGACCATTCGGATGAGTGGCTGATGCAGTTTCTTGCCTTGGCCGAGCTCTGATGACGCTGCCACAGTGAAATTCGATGCAGCGCTGTCGTGCCTCGACACTGTGTACGAGGAAAGAGGAGACCTCTATGTTGGAACAAGCGTCCAAGTAACGTCGAGAAGGGCCGTGAAATCGGTACAAGCTTTGGGAGAAATGAGGAGACGGCGCGTTGCTGTCCGGCGCTTGGAGATTAAACGCTCGTGGGAAACTTGCTTTTAAATTGCTGTTTAAACGGATGCAACTACCAGCCGGCATTCTGCTGCGAGGGCCGGGATCTCTTACGCCTGCCTCCTGGCTCGAGCGCTGATGACACGCGAGAATGAGAGGCGACAGTCAGATTACGAAGCTGGAATACGAATGCAACGACCCATTACGGCATCATGAGCTCTAGCATGTTGTCACGTTGTAGCGACGGCGGAAAACACCGTAGTAAAACTGTGAATCATGAAGCGAACTCTTTATTGGGCGAACCTGTGCCCACAAAAGCCAGTGACACTCAATTCCAATAGCGGCGAGCGTAATCGATCATTATCGAAATGTGATCTGTGCGTCGAGCTGCGTCGGCTTTTATACATGACACTTCGAACATTACAGCGTAATCACTGGTGCCCGCGTGCCTTGCAGAAAGTACGACAGGGCCCCGATTTTGTAGCGATGCCTTATCCCTTATCCATACTAGTCTTATCATCCACCGCTCACGGCCGGCTGATCGCTCTGACCACTGACAAAGTGCGATGAGCGCGAAAGGCCTTATTACTGAAAGGCATCACTACAAATACCGGCCCAGAATCGTGTCGCACAGACAACCTGATTACGCAAGGTTCGGTGGCAATAGACAACGGATAGAACCATCGAGAGCATACGCGAAACATCCGCTAAATGCAAGCGCGTACTGCGCCGAATGATAACGTTTAACCTGTGTTGGTAGGGGTAAAAGTGGTCATTGGAGGAAAGCGAAGTAAGTACACGTATCACTGTAGTCATCGGCCTGATAGACAACTTGGTCCACTGGGTCGACATAGTTCTTGTCATGATGATGTCATGCCGTGCATGCATGCACGCATGTATTAAATTTATCTCATCTTGTCATTCGTCATGAAATTAAGCACAATCGTATTTGCTTTCTTTTCATCCCTTTAAAACCCCTTCCCCCGTGTAGGGTAGCAAACCGGCCGTGCGTCTGGTTAACCTCCCTGCATTTCCTTTCGTTCTCCTTATCCTCCTCCATATCAAGGCTTGACTTACAGACCATGGAAGTTATTTCAATGATTTTATGACATACATGGTGTGACATATAATTAATGCCACACATGCATGTCATGACACGCATATCCAGAATATATCCAGTTAAATAATTGCATGCCATGTCATTTAATATATTATAGTCATCTATCTCATTTAGACATGATTGTCATTTATGTCAGTTCCATTTTCTAACAAGTTGTATATTAGGATATCCATTACATTAATAAAATGACATGAAATGCTTGTCATGAAGTGATAGTCATGAATGACTAATATCATGAACTTATTGCGTCACATGGTGTGACATATAATTAATGCCACACATGCATGTCATGACACGCATATCCAGAATATATCAGTTAAATAAATGCATGCCATGTCATTTAATATATTATAGTCATCTCATTATGACATGATTGTCATTTATGTCAGTTCCATTTTCTAACAAGTTGTTATTAGGATATCCATTACATTAATAAATGACATGAAATGCTTGTCATGACGTGATTAGTCATGAATGACATAAATATCATGAAGTTATTGCGTCGTGGTCATTTCTTTAACTGCATATGTATCGAATATTTGTGGCGAGACTTGCGTGCATGACATGACAAGAATGACATGTTCATGCGTATCTTGTCATTCATGTCGCGTCATGCAATTCAGGGCACCTATGTCATGGCACGCACGTCATTTATGTGAACACATTTGCTTTAAATTTCATCAACATGTCATGACAAGCATGTGACGTGACCGATGTCATTACATGACACGCGGTTGTTGTTATTGTCTTTTATCTCCTGATGCACATGACATGCCGTAAAATCCATTTCATTCGTGTCATTGCATTTTGTCATGTCACCCATGTCAGGTCATGCATGCATTTTATTCATATCCTGATAATATGCACAACACGGCTTTCCTCTATACCTCTAATTTCCTCAATGGGGCTTTCCTCTATACCATTTATGTCAATGTTTTTGTTCCTCGAATATTGTACGGTTGTTTAGTAAACGGGACTCCAAGTGTACAAGACGTTCTTGACGTGGAAATGCCTTCGCTGCCATCCAGACCCGCGAACACTACCCCATTCCGGGTCGCTCCTTAGTGCAAGGCGGAGAACAAAGGAGATGAGCTTAGTGGTGCTTTCAGCCAGAAATAGACTGAAATGAACGTGTAGCGCCTCAGCCTGCGGCGCCCGTCAAGGAAGAAGAAGTTGGCATTCGACCACGCGGCAGGTGCAGAGCGAGAATAAAAAATCCGTTCGAAAACTCAACGCTGTCAGGGCTGGATCTTTCTCGTGTTAGCTACGACAAACGCAAATGAGGCCATTCATAGCCTGCTGAAAAGTTTACTGAACTCTATGCGCGTGGTCTTTTCAATTTCCAAACGCCAGCAACTACGTCCGCTCTACCGGTGCTTGCCGTACTGGAGCTACTAATTGCAACTCCTGGACAAGCACGGCATGGGGGGCTGCTGAGGCCAGTGGAGTTCTGGACTAGGGGCCCCACCCACCTGCTTCCTCAACCCCTTTTCTTATACAATAAACGTTTTTCAATCCGATTCTGCAAAATCTTATAAGTTCGCACGTTGTGCGCCTTCGTATGGCCACAAATGAATGCCACTCACCTTTCCTTGCGTCAGCGGTTGCTTGACAAGATACGCAATTAAGCATCATCAATGTCTTCACAACACAAATGTGGGCCCACTACGTGCTGACGCGCGTTCCGAGGGACCGTAATAAAGTTTTATCATACCATACCAATGTGGGCGGGCCTGTGCTATTAGCGTCTCTCCCTAATTGGTCGTCATCATCCCTCATCCTGTTTTCCTTCCCTCTCACATATTTTCCCTGAGCAGAGTAGAAGTCTAGAGCTCACTAGCTATTGCCGACCTATCTGCCTTTCCTTTACTAAAATCTAACGACCTATGGGAAACAAATACGATTTGGTTCTGGCTTCCCAAATTGTTAAATGAATTCTTACTTAACTGTGACTTAGATATTGCTTCCACTTCGTTTAGACAGTAACAAGATATACTTTTCTGGTTGTCTGGTTTAGTCATTCCTCCAGATTTTTTGTTTGTTCCTGCATTGCTTTATGAGACTGTGTCTTCCACCATTTCTTGAAGGGTTGCGCAGCTTCACATTCATTTTCATACTTCCTGCTTTCTTATTTTTGCCTTGATCAAAACTGAAACCAGTTGTACGTTTTCCAAGTAGAGGTAGAGTATAAGCGATCGAATTCTGCTCTTATATTTACAATGTCACAACTGTGTCACAACGCAAGTGTCTCTTGATAAAACTTATACGCATTATTATATGTGTGCATGCAAGATAACTTTTCTGACCTTTTTGTTTAATGGAAGCCTGTGGGCAGGATGTTTTATTTATTTATTACTGTTTGTTTATTCCCTTACGTATAGATATACATATGACCACTGTTATGGAACTACTACTACTACTACTACTACTACTAATAATAATAATGATAGAAGTTTATGTGCAGAAAAACAACGGACGACTCGCAGGGATCAAAAGTATGGCGGCTACTGGCGGCGCTGCGATAAGCGAATAAAACCAATTTGTATTCCTCACATGTTTTCTCATATCGCGGGTGTCCGCATTTTCGGCAGTCAATGCACTGGATAACTCAATGAATAATTTCCTTTCGACTGGCCCTATTTTCGATGGCTAGCGAGAAAGTCGCTGCTGACGTCATAGTCAGAAAACACAAATAAAACACCTCGGATTGAAAGTTCACTCTTAGACAAAATATTTGCAGCTGCGCAGACGTCGGCCGACGCGCAAGAAAATGAATGTTCTGAGAAACACTGTCACAAAGAGAAAGTACAGAAATTCTGTCGATTTTCAAGAATGCAGCCTAAGTTGAAATAAATAAGCTCAAAACCACATAGAAAAAGTACGCCACTTGTTCTATTCATATTACTCTACACGTCGTCAGCAGCTGCCTGAGACGTATGAATTCCACCACAGTTGCCAAAATATTATGTCTAAAACCGGATAATCCTTGAAAGAATTCCTCATGAAGCAGCATGGGCTATTGAGCCAACTGCGAAGTTTTAAAAATTATTATTTTCGCTGCTACAGGCATAGATTCCAAGGAAAAGAAGAACCTTTAAGCGCTTTTGATCGACGTTATTCCATTTGCGCTTATGCTAATTAATGTTTTCTTTCCCGAGTCAGCACACATTAAGCTATTTGCGCTGATCGCTGAATAAATAGGCATTGTCTGTCTAGGTACACGTGCCGTACTGCTGCCGTGTGTATTTATCATCCATGAAAGCGCGTATATGTGATGACGTATTCATGTCGTTCTTCCTGGCGCGCACAATGACCCAACTGAGAAAACATTCTTGTTCAAAGCTTTTGTCCTCCGTTTGAGCTTGAGATTACGTTCTACGCGTTGGCGTACGTCGAATGCCGAAACTGCGTTCCAGTGCAATGTGTAATGGCCGTGCCGTCTTAGAGAATTCTCGGCCCGAGGGGCTCTTCGGCATTGCGCGCTAATGCATCTCTTAGAATAGATTAGGCCGTATTGTTGAAAGCGACACTTATTCTATTGTCATATCCCAGATGTCATCGTCCAACGAATAACCTCCCTAGCCCAAGGAGTGTCGAACTCGCAGTCTTCAGTTATTTCATGCTTTTGAAATATATTTTACGCATGAATCGGTATTGCGAAAGCCAATATTTTCGCATCGATACCCAGTAATTATTAGCAGCGGCGAATCCATGATTCAGCAAATATTTACCTCGACATCAATAATCCTCAATGTTAAGCGCACTAGCCCACAAAAATATCAACAATTCTGCAGCCAGACTGCAGATAGCGCCTGGAAACAAGGTTACGCACGGATCAGTGCTACAGCTTCATTGATTTAAACATATTTGTGAAGCCTAATTTGTTTAGAGACCTAAAGAAACCCAAAATTTAATCCTGATAGTCAGGCTAGATATCGCGGACTCGTAATATTTAAAAAAAAACATTGATTTAGTAACAAACATATAGTGCATTGATGTACTTATCCAGTGATGCACTTAACCACTTACCCAGTAACTATGGCGTTGTGCTGCTGAGTTTGACCCCAGCCGCATTTTGGTGGCTGCAATATGGAATAACCCTCCTGTAATTAAATATAGGAGCACGTTAAAGAACCGCGGGACGTCAAAATTAACCCGGAGCCCCCCACTACTAATTGCCTCATAATACGATCGTGGTATTGGCACGTAATACACCAGAATGCAGGTACACTAATGGAAACTTTTTGTCAGAAGGAGACCGATGAGACGCAGCTTCAAGATACGGTGTAGCCTGAAATGAGTAATCGGTATATCACCTGAGATCAAATTTATGATATCGTCCGCCTTGTTGATTTCGCAAGCCGACAGTCGCAATTATATCTTGCATTATCTGGGTCCTGTATAATAAAGACTGATTTCGAGTGAAAGCTTGAATGGTTATGTCGCCACCTCTTGTCGTACACGCTACCCTGCGCTTTAAAAATAGTTTGCATCGTCCATGGCGTTGCCTCTTCATCAAGATACATTCTTTTTTTAACGTTTCCACGTCATTCTGTATTATACTGACTATATTTAAGGCGAACTGTCTTCTAAAGCCATTTCAGATGACACATAACCAATTTGCTAGTAATGATGCCTCCGGTACTGGGGACTCGGATTCTACATATCTGCGTTGAATTCGTAGAGCGCTCGTCTCTGTAACGTCTAGTTCGCCACGTCTATCGTTTTCGCGGCATTAGTGCCCCGTACCGGGCTTTTCGGTCCATAACTGCACGTCCAGCTGCTTTGCTCAACTTCAGTGCGTATTATCCTGCACATTGGCACAGCTAATGACGTCGCATCTGCAGCTTTTTTTTTTACAGTCATCATCACCTTTTTATTGGTTTTCATATACAGGTGTAGTTTTACCTGCCCGCTCAAGCACAAATGCTTTTATGTGGTGCTGCGCAGCCGTGTCTTTCTTATGGATCGTGCTTGAACCGTGAACGGTTAATTATATTTGCTACATATACGAGAAAATTGCATTACAATATTTCCTTTTTATTTCTGCCACTTCACGTGCTAAAACCACGATTTGATTATGGCGCACAACATTTTGGGGGACTCCGGCATAATTTTGACCACTTGGGTTTCCTTAACGTGCACCCCATGCCCAGCACACAGGCGTTTTAGGGTTTCGCCCACATGTAAATACGGCCGCCGGGGCTGAAATTTAATCCCGCGCCCTGGGGTTCAGCAGCGCAACGTCAAAGCGACTACGCCACCATGGCGGGTTACAATATTTCCTGCTAAATTTGAATCATGTGTAATATCAGTTCGAATCGAAAACAAATCGTACACTATTATACTAAGCGAAACATTATAACAATAAAATGCATATGCAAGCTTTCTACAGAAACACCCATCACTGAAGAGCTGTCTAGAAATTAAACATTATAAAAAACAATAAATATTGGTTGTGGTTTAGCTCTGGTTAAACCTAGTCGAGTAGCGATAGCTACAAACCCCCGGCTGCGCTTAGGCTTCGCTTGGAGTTAGACATGTTGTTATTAAACTTAGTGGTTTCCCACTAGACTAAGAAAGGAAAGACGTTGTGGTCAACCAACGGGTAAAACCAACGGCAGCAGCGGTGGCCGCGCGGCGACCGCGACG
The DNA here is from genome assembly GCF_013339745.2 of Dermacentor silvarum. Taxonomy (NCBI): domain Eukaryota; kingdom Metazoa; phylum Arthropoda; class Arachnida; order Ixodida; family Ixodidae; genus Dermacentor; species Dermacentor silvarum. The sequence goes on from NW_023606070.1 coordinate 83,857, forward strand.
AGCCGAATCGCCGGGGAATCGAGGCCCGTGGTGTGACGCCACACAGAGGGCGCGGCGAGCGCATAGAGTTTCTCACTATATTATCTAGAGGGAAAACTGGCGCTGCTGCGCTGTGGTATCCATGGGAATGCCGGTATATTGTAACTTCGGATTGGCATCGTTCTTGGAGAGCAAGAACGCCTTGAAGACGCGCCTGGCTAGCACCGTTCCGTCTATCACAAAGATTCATTTCCTGCTAAAACAGCACGTAAAAAACTGCTTTAGCTTCATTATTACAGAAAAACATGTTTTGTTTAATTTTGAGGACTTACTATTGGATGCACAATTATATGAAGCGTAAAAAGTATCAGCTGGCCGCCAAAGTTGGAGGGCAGACGACAAGATTATCACTCGCTTTGTAACAACTTGTCGTCTGTTCATGCTTTTCTTCGCTTCATTCGGCATTGTAGGTGAGTAAACTTTATTGAGAGATGTTATATGGGGGAATGAAAGCCTTTTATATAGATTTTACTTAAAGAACGCATTATTTGTGTAGCCATATCCACGTTTTAAACGAAGCCTCTTTCAACACCAACGAATACAAGCCTCGCAGACACATATCCCGTCATTCCCATGAGGGGACGGCGCCCTTTAAGAAACTCGCATAGACGGTGGCGCCAGTTTACCCTCGAGCTGTTATAGTGAGAAACTATAACAACCACCGCAGCTGGGCGAGCGCGCCAGCTGCGGTGGTTCCCCGGCAACGGCGGACGCCTGCCTGTAGGAGCGGTGGCTGCGCGGCGACCGCGACGAGCCGAGTCGCCGGAGAATCGAGGCCAGTTGAGTGACGTCACACAGAGGGCGCGGCGACCGCGATGAGCCTAAAATCCCTATATAAGAAAAGTACCGCCATCCTTTGATAAACGCCGCTTCTCTCTCTCCCGTATCTCCGATTGGACGATGATAGCGCGCGCTTTTCACTTCTTTATATTTTCTTTTTTTTTCCGCCTCAGAGCCATGTTGAAAGTCCTCTGCGCAGCCGCAGTCGCCAGCGGCGGCGGCGGCGCGCGCCCGGCCTGAAAGCTTCAACGTGGACTTTCTAGGTGCGCCACCGTCGACTTGGCTTTCGCAAGCAAAAAGTAAAGAAAAAAGCAAGCGCTTTAGGAGAGGAGGTGGCGGGGGAAAGAGTAGATGGCGGTACTCTTCTTATATAGGGACTTTAGATGAGCCGAGTTACAGTGGCTAGAATGGGGAAGTGTGTCGAACGCGCCGGCTCGCCCGTGCCCCTTTGGGAGGAAATCACCAGGTGGCGCTGACACACGCTTATACGTCGGCCGCGACGGCGGCTAGCAGCCGCAGTGCAAGGGCGCTGTGTGGAATGCGATCGTCCGCGCGCGCAGCCAAATATTCAATAACAAAAAAAGAAAGCTTCGTAATATATATTCTCGCTCGTGCATTCCGGCAAATGGCGATAGAGTGGCTATGCTAGCCCTTTCGTAATTGAAAGGTGCCAAGGTAACAATCCGGTTGAGCGTGCGTCGATGTTAGAATGTAGCTTGCTTTGGACGATTTACTCCGGCTGACACATTAACGAACGCTAAGCAAGAAAATTCCCAGTGGTAACTCGGAAGCAAACATTTTATTTTTTGACGCACTGTTTACGCAAACACCTAATTTTTGAAGAATGGCTCACAATCCGTTTAAAACAAACCATTCTCCGTCATCTATTATTTTTTGCTACGCGACACACCTGAGCTGGTGCTTTTTTTTCTCACGAGAAAAAAAAAATGTTTTAAATTGTTCACAAACAGTTCAAACAGAACGTTGTCAGCCTTATTATTCTCTGCTAAGTGACGTGACTGACCTTCAGGTGCTTCTTTTCACGGGAAGACTCTCTCTTTGTTGAGTGCCGTCGTGTAGAAGGGAAAAGGGATCACCAAAAATAATTTTATAACTTGGTGGTAAGGCTGGGGCCATGCAGTGCACAGCCCGATATGACGTCGTTTTTGTGCAGACAGTAGACAAGCTCTTCCAAGCTGTCACTGTGCAGCTCGTTGTAACTGAACCACATCGAAAACAGTGCATGGTTTCAAGGGCGTCTATACAAATGAGAAGAGCTTCTCCGAAGGGTGAATGAGGTCCCCATTGACGCAGAACTTGGTGAACATCGCCATCTGTTCGATGCCTTTGCCGGTGGCAACAAGGAGCTCGTCAAAACATTTCTTGCACACAGACTACAGGGTACATACTATTTACCCTGTCATGCAGAAGACTAGCTGCGAGTCACTCATCTTTTCAGGGTAATCTTGGTCGGGTAGCATTGCGGATTCAAAACGACAGACTGGTGGGCTAGTTGGTATGACATTATTTACACAGTAGCGCAGAAGCAGACGGACGGCGAAAGAAACACACGGGACACAGCGCTAACTGAGTGTTTGTCGCGTTAGGTGCCTGTGTCAGTTGAACTTGCTAGGTTGATTTCTTTGTATGTCTTCCTTGTACATACCTTTTGTGTGTCGATATATATATATATATATATATATATATATATATATATATATATATGTGCTATCGTCCAATAAACACTCATTAGTTAGCGCTGTGTTCCGTCAGTTGCTTTCACCGTCCGTGTGCTTCTGCGTTATATACTGCGTAAATAAAGCATTGTGGCGTTCTTTATCACATGAGAAGCTTCTTCAACCTTCCCACTATCCAGCAGTGCGTCCAGTTCATGGTCTGCATCCTCAATGCTGAGGAGAAGTGTCAGATCGCCCCTGTCACAGTTGCCACTGCTGGGAGCTTTGACCAAATCGTAGAAACTAAGTTCACGGTGAGCAAAAATTGGGCAGCTGTACGTTAGTAGCATCCAGACACGAAACAATGTTTTCGCATCATTAGTACACATATAGACTTGCTGCAGTACAAAAAGAAACGAACGTAACTTTCCACAGGTCAGGGCGGGCGGCGTCACTGAAGCAGCAGAGCCGGTGCAACTCGCATCGGGCGACGTGTCAACGACAGCGCGCGCCCCCTCGCGGTTCCCTACCGGCAGCTTCAATGCGCCCCATAGGCGCTGCGTGCCGCTCGACACACTTCCCCATTCTAGCCACTGTAGCCGAGTCGCCGGAGAACCGAGGCCCGTGATGTGACGTCACACAGAGGGCGCGGCGAGCGCCCAACGGCTAAAATCCCTATGTACCAACGGCAGGAGCGGTGGCCGCGTGGCGACCGCGACGAGCCGAGTTGCTGGAGAAACGAGGGCCGTGGTGTGACGTCACAGTGCAGCCACGGCTCAAAGTGCGGCGACGGGCGAAGAGGCGTAAACCTGGCGTAATGTAGCTATCGCAACAAAACAACAACATCCGTAATCTTTCTCCATGAATACAAAGCACAGTAACAGTTCAGAGCACAGCACTGCAGATCCGTCCAGAAAGTGAACATTTTAAAACGCATACATACTTTTAATATGCATGCACAGTACATATAATTTGCCCTGTAAGTTTCGGAATAACCTAGCCTAAAAATAAGAATGAAAATTTTTACCGACTACTAGTGGTATGCACATTGTATAGCAAGCAGGTAAAAACAATTGCGGCCGAACTGTTTTTGTCAGCCATTCTTCATAATAAAGTCTGGGAAATGCTAGCATATGAATGCCATAAATGGTTCGCTAATGCGCCTTTTTTATTAATAAACCATCGATGTATCCCATGTTTTGCTTTCTGAAGGAATGTTACTTTTGGACAGCCTGTAAATTCGTTGAAATATAGCGGCAAGTAAAATAATCCTAACCTTTTTGAAGGGCTTTAGAAGTAGTTTTTTTTTCAATCATTCGTAGCTGATGTGTTTTACCATTTCGTATTTTAAACATGTTGCAGAATGTCTGATTTTTAAGTACCACTGCAAGAAAGAGCTTCTGAATGTTGAATGCAGATTGTTGAGCCATGACATCCTCGCGTTTCAACCGCCCCAACATATTACCTGCTATATTTTCCAGTATTCTATTTAACCCACTTAGTCTGGATGTAGTAGAGAACCCACTAGCTAACCCAGTCGAGATTAAAAGCTCTGGTTACGAGAGCTAAAAGCTTCCTTCGCTGTTTGTGACAATTTGTCTCGGCGGTGGCGGTGCGTAAAGAAGTGACATAGGCGTTGCCATTGTAGCTTTCTTCATTTGCTCGCAACGCCACCGTCGAGGAGCATGATGTGCACCCAGCTGAGGGGCGTGGTCTACTGGCCCAGTATACGGCCAAGCCGCACGTGATCACCCGGTACTTGCACAGCCAGCCATCGCTTGACGTGCTCAGCCATCATCACTTACGTTAAGGAACGGAACCGCTTGCGCAAAACTGTGCGGAAAGCCACGCGCAGCAAAACGCGCCAGCGTTCGCATGGCCGCTCTTGCAGGCAACTTTCCCAAATTTCCCAGATTTGCTCTCCGCCGGAATCATAGCGAGATCGAGAGAGGAATGTACCTTGCAGCAGCATTTAACCACGTGAATTAATTGACCACTCCTCATCGGTTATCCCGATCGGCGGTGAGCGGCGCGCCGCAAAAATGCTTCCGAGACCCATTCGTTCCGCGGCATGAAACTCTTCCCGCTCGCCTCCTTTCGCGACGCGCTTTCTGTTTTTCCGCGGGCGTGCTCAAACCCACCTAGGCAGCACAAGGTATGCACACTCTAGTATATGACGTGATGCTGCTAGGGACGACTGCCATGGAATCGAATGGGAATTATGCCGAGTGAGCCGTCGCAATTTTGACGTCACCATTTTCGTCCCGCCGGGTTTGGCAATGGAAATTTCCGCCGTGGTAGCAAGACGTCATAAAGAGAAGTGCACAGGCCTTTTGATGTGTAGGTGGTGTTGGCGTGCCACGCGTTGACGTTGCTCGTGCTCGGGGATCTCTACGCTTTGCGCGTGTCGCTTGGAACCCGCAACGTCCAGGGTCCCTTGCACCGGCGCTGAACACTCGGCAGAAGCGGGCGTATACCTATAACAGCCGCAAGGCCAATTGCCAGATTTTTGCTACGTTTCATAACCCCGACCAGTCGGACGTAAAGAAACCTTCCAGATCGCCGCTGAGAGTTTCCTCTCGTCTGGAGGAGCCCTTGTACACTCGCATTCTCCAGCTCGTCTGTCACTTACAACATGGTGCAACCGCTGTGAACCAAGACTTTTTGAGCACCTTTGACCTGCAGTCAAACCTTCAGCTCAGTAACATGATATTTTGTTTTGTGGGCCATCATTTAGGTGAAAAAACACGAATAGGTGTCATTGTACTTGGTCTCCTAAGTTTAAAAAAAATGGGACAGCGATCGATTGAAGGATGGCCGTCAGAAAAGCGGAAAAAAAGAAGAGAATGAACGCTCACTAATGTTTCCTTTTAGATATAAAAGTGCAAATATGCCGACCCATTCTTTTCGTTCATTATGCCATTGCGGTGCCCAATTGTGCGATGCTATTGGACAATTACGTGTGACTTTCCTGTTTTGTTTCGGCTGGCGACATGCACGAAAATTTTTTCTCGCTATAGGTGTTTGTTTCTATATAAAGACATTAACATATCAAGACATATCTATATCGTGTTCCATGTCATTGTAAAATACGGCCAAAACCCCCTCAAGAGGCCACTAAGAGCCTTAAACAGTTTTTTTTTTATTTTCTTCAAGTCCACCCTTCGTTTGCGCACTTTGTTTTTCTTTCCTAGTTGAAAGTCGCATTGATCGATGCGAAGACGGCAAACAAGGGCTGCAACGTCCGAAAACAGTGCGATAATAGGAACTCTATTCAGGTTATTAGTAGAGTCACTTCGTCGACCGGCACTGAATCGAGAGGTTTCGGCGCGGAAAGTTGCATAAGGCTATAAAAGGAGCTGACATAGAAACGACGAATTCTTTATATAAGTAGAAGAGCTACTTGAGCACCAAAATTTACTCAGCTCCATAACTTTGTTTTCCTATTTCATGCATGAAGAATTCTTAATTTGTTCTGGCTCGCATATCAAGCTAAGAAAGTTCTAGACATATCATTTTATGAAGTAACCTTCATTCATCGCCAGCTTAACATAGACCGACCACAGGCATGGGTTAAGATAGTTAGCAATTATTGCTGAAGCCAGCGAAGCCTAAACGTTGGCCGCTTACGTGACTCACGCACACAGTTGATGCCTGCTGTGCAAACACATGAAAAAAAAAAGTGATCTATGCCCTGCCAATTACAAATGTAGCATCTTGTGTAGCCCACAGAGTTTCCTAGAAGATAATTGCTCCCATAATGCCCAGCGTTGTAAATATTTTTGTGAGAAAGTATCTCCTTTGACTCAGCCATCGGGAAAAAATATCGGATGCGTATTTTTGAAAGATTAGTTAATTTTTTTGTTTTCGAAACAATTTTCAGTTCAATTTATGAATCAATTGATTAACACGAAGCTGCACCCACCGCTGTCGCTATGAGAGGCCGCAGAGTGGGACGGGTCATAGAAAAATCATTACCTCAGCATTTTGAAAGTAGTAATTAGTATAACTGCAATGCACAAAAAGGTGACGACTTGCGCTCGTTGCATGAAAAAAAAATATTTTGTAGGACGAGACTTGAATTAATATCACTGCGATTTGTGGACTTGGTTAGCGTTTTACCCCTCTTAGGCGTACGTATCAAGTTCCTCATGACACTAAGCATAAAAACTGGTTGCTCGATCGGATGATTCATTTATAAGTAAACCACCAATGAGCAAGTTGTCGCTTGCCTTTTCCTAAGTGGCTGTGATGTTGTAACCACTCTGCTTTTATGTAGAAATGTTAGGCCATGAATGAAATAAAAGTCCCGGTCATTTTTGAACATTTTAGGGAGCTCGTGACGCTCTGAAAAGGTAGTACGAAAAAAATGAAGGTATGAGTGGACAGCTTATGGACAGCGATGAAAATCTTACGGACCGCGATATTTGGTAAAGTGCCGAATGTCTGAGTAGTACGTGGCCATACCAAAAAAAAAAGGCAGAACACAACGTTGTTGGCATATACGAATGCAGGTCGAAAATCCAAATGCCTGGCAGCAAGGCCAGGCTGGAAGAATATGCGTTTTTTTTTCTTAGATACTGTGGTCCGCGACCTCACGGCGCCTGCTGTATGTGCACAAGGTTGACAGCAGGAATAATACCTATAACTAAACAGGCTTCGTGTTACGCTGCGTACAATTGCCAAACTCGACGCTTGCTCGTGCTCAAGTTATTTTATAGCAGCTTCGCAGACTACTTCGGTACCCTAAACCACATGAAAGCTTCTTGCGTATGCGCATACCATGAAAAATGCATTACGTTGCGAAATTGGCTCAAAATTCTTGAGTGAGCGTTTCAGTATAACTCGTTCAGTGTTCAGACACCACATTGCGGCTACGCTGAAACATGACCCCTTTCACTTCCCTGCACGCCGGCCGGTCAACGTCTGCCGTGACGAAGACAGCAAACAACTAAGACAGCAAGGGTGTTCTCGATCAATCACCTTCACGAGTATCACTTTCATGGTGCAATGAGCGGCTGAGCAAGCGGAAGATGATGCGGTGAAAACAGAGGCCGATATCACTTCGTCATTATTTTGAGGTGAAGTTTGTCTAAATTGCATTCAAGGCGTACCCACGAGCACCACAAAACAGGCCTTGCCAGTCTGTGCGACTGTACTGTAACCACTGGCCTGTCTGTTAAGGTCTGAACCAGCCCAAATGCAAGGCGTAAGTTGACTTAGCACGGACGGGTCTGGTCGATGATACGCAGATAGAACGCGCTGTTCGCGCACTCGACTGTATCATATTTACGAATGTTTTTGCTGCCATCTCAAACAAACGGGGCCGAATGCATGTCAACGTTGTCATTTCGCGGTCAATTACGCCAGACCAACCGAGTAATCTAGAAAAGGCCGTCCGAGTGTTTCGTCAGTGATGGCACACATACGACACTTTCACTGCCCGATAATTATTTATTCTATTCCAGGAGCACTGATTCTTCTGAGCAATGTATCTGCTATGCTTAGTACAAATCATCATCATCATCATCATCATCATCATCATCATCATCCTATATTTATGTCCACTGCAGGACGAAGGCCTCTCCCTGCGATCTGCAATTACCCCTGTTTTCGCCTATTAAATAAGTCGCAGATTCTTTGATCCAATCTTTTTGTTAACAAACTTAATGACAGCAGCAGAGATGTTCACATGGTGAAAGTTTGTCGAAGCGGGGATTCTACACTTATTACGCTTTCGATACAAGCTCTCCTCAACTATCCTCACATGTCTTAGATTACAACTAACATTTTTGCTGCACTTCTTGGGGAACTTATCAAAAGCAAATTACTTACGGTGTTTTATTCAGTTCAGGGAAACGCGAAATGAAATCAGTTAACCACCCTTCATGCGAGTACACTTTCTAAACCAGAACTGCAAACAACAATAAAAAATTATTTCGCTTTTACCTGTGCGTTTTTCAGAGGAATCTGTCACTGCTAAGGGCATGCGATGCATCAATATGTGTTGAATAAATAGTAACCACAAGGAACGCACTCAATAAGTTTGTTGTATGACGAAATAAACGATCGCGGAATGCGCTTGTGTCACCAAATAGCGACGAGAACAGCAACGAGAACAAGCTATGGCGATCCCCAGGCTATACTGCCGATGTTTATACGTGATTTGGTGATACTCGTGGCAGCGTCTAGAGTGTGCCTTGTCTCATTCATGATAAGGGCTCTTATTGAAAAGTGGGCCAATCCTGGGCATAGTGCCGAAAGGGTCCAAGCTCAATGGCACATACCTCTGTCGTGTGGGCCGATCCTGATAATAGTGCCGAAAGGGTCCAAGCTCAATGGCACATACCAGGGAGAAGAAAGAGAGAAAGGAAGAGAGAGAGAAAAAAAGAAACACAGAGAAAGAGACAAAGAGGGAGAGAGAGAGACCGTGATATATGTCGTGAACTTTACGTTACCCTGACGAAGGTTAGATACACGCACGACAAGCTTCGCGTACTCCCATTTTCTCGACAGGGGAAGGGCTGGTGATTTTTTTTTCTTGTCGCATTGAAATGGTCGGCTGCAGATGTGCGGCTTTAGGTAGACTGTATGTGCCGTTTGAACGTCGCTATTGGAAATGACAAATAAAACTTCAGCTTACTAGCAGTTACAGCTTGAGTAATATTGTGAAGAAACATTAGGAAGAACTCGGAAGCAATATTTTTTGTAACTTGTTTGGAGAGTAACTAGCGTATGTAATGCGGCCTTGTACAAAGAGTTGGGGGCCAGAGGCCGCATTTTTCTAACTTTTGACTGCTTTCCTGGATGATCTGGTTTTGTTCTCGCAACTTGCCGGCAAGTTCCCGTTTTGAGTGCCCGGATAACGGCTCTGGCTTTGCACGAAATGCACGAAAGAAACGTCTGCTTCACTTAGCTGTACGGATGGAATGCTCACACACTTTTCCCTTCCTGCAACAGTCGAAAGTGCTTCTTAAATCTCGCTTACATATTTTTCACCCCATCCTGAGATTATCTCAATCCCACTTGCATTGTCTTGCAATGCGCCGCGTGGTTACCTGCTCCCTGTAGTGTTTGACAGGCACAAATGTTCAAAAGGAATGAAGGAAGGAATACACGGAAAGACAGGGAGGTTAGCCAGTTCTCAGACCAGCTGGCTATCCTGTGCTGGGGAAAGGGGTAGGGGGAATAAAAGAAATTAGAAAAGAGATGTTAAAAAACGTTGCTCATTAACACCACGTTCTGTTTCACCAATGTACTCTGTGCTGCATGTAAGGAAAATCCCATAGGTTACCCTGTGGACACATTGTATACAAACGCGTCCTTGCGCTGTACCGTCCATCCTTTGTCGTCCTTCCAATTTTCGATTACTGCACTGCGTGAACCTTTAAGCTTGTGCGGCGCGGAAAACACAACTTAACGGCCGTGTCTTTCAATCTTCAAATAATCTTCCAATAGTACAGAGATGTTCAAGCGAAGCACAAGGTTAGTGCGAATACAACTCCGCAACTCGTTTCACGTAACATAATTAGAAGTGCAAAAGCGCTACCCGCACATAAGTTATTAGTTCTAGCTGCAACACGCCCAATGCATCACATTAACACGCAATGATGGTGCAATGCGACTCAGTGTCATGCCCACATCTCGAAATCCAAGAAATTGGATGAGTAAGCGTAAACCGAAATGATAATTGTCATCTGCCTTCATATATACGAAGAGAACTGCGCATTCAGCTGCCTCAGATACGCGCGTCGGCGTGCTGAACCTCGGCACAGTTACACGCCCAAAAAAATGCCAGGACCGAGGGTGTGCCGACACGCTAACAGTGTTCCTTTAGAGAATCAATGCCGCATCGATTAAAGCATCTCCAAATCATGCATCCCTTTTATCACGGTCATTGCGTGAGCGCTTTCTAACAAGCCCGCTTGAGCGCAGCTTAGTTGACTGCACGCTTCAGAAATTGCATGGACGATTGCTTCGGCATTCCAGGTCTCCTATTTCCTCGGTAATTACTGCATCTGTCATTATGCCTCAGTAATTAGCATCGCTTTTTCCTCAACGATTGCTGTTTGCTGGTAGAAAAAAAGCTTTCCCAAGTTTTCGCTTTCCGTTGTAGACACAGAATTCTGCGTGCGGGCTCTGCCACTAGGTGATGGCTCTGCCACGGCTATGTTGTGGCGTGCCGAATTTAGATTGTAAATGCAGTGAAAGGGGCAGCCACCTCATCAAGCTACTAATTTCAGTAGCTTTTTGTGGCTACTCCTTCCTTGTGTATCTGTTCGCGGAGAATAAAATTCAATTCAATTCAATTCAGTGGCGTCCCTTTCGGACCGACGAAGAATGTTGTTTGCCGAAAACCAAATTCATTGCTCGTGAACCGCGAGTGCAGGAAATGGATGAGTGTTGTATGTTTGTGGTGTGTGCGGCGTTCATCATCCCCCCCCCCCCGACTATAGCAAAAAGGACAGGTGGGTTAGTTGGTTGACCTTCATCAAAATTTTCGAAGCTATAGTTCCGAAGATGAACTATAGCATCCAATTCGTTCCGCCTCTCCGGTAGAGCTTAATATCCCGATGAAGAGGTAATTAGTCATCCCCCCCCCCCTTTTTCTATGGGTTGCAGGGGTGGGCGTGCATCTGAAAGGCGGTGGATGAGGCGCCACTTTACAGCATGGGAGCAACAGTGAACTAGCGTGCACGGCCACTGTTGTGTTAAAAAGTATGAGCGCGTCACAGTAAAAAGTGGTGGCGTGCCGTGGGAGGATGTTGTATGGCATAATGATTACTACGAACGCTATCCGGAAGATTTAGTTTGTGCTACAAAGATAAAAAAAGAGATGAAAAGCCATGAAGGCAGACCTTATATACGGGTTCTCCCCACCTGCCGCGGTGACTCAGTGGCTATTGCATTGCGCTGCTGAGCACATAATCCCGGGTTCAATACCCAGCCGTGGCGGCCACATTTCGGTGGGGGCGAAGTAACGCTTGTACTCATATTTATGGATATGTTAAAGAATTCCACATAATAAAAAAATACGCCACCGCCCTGAACTACGGTGTGCCTCACAACCCACCCAGCAGGTTTGGGACGGTAAATACCTCAGTTTAATTTTTAAGGGTGTCTCAGGACATGAGTTATACATAAATAGGTACAATGCCATTACGTGCTTCAATCTCGCTAATTGATTTCTATCTATATATTTGCACATTTATTTGAAGCTATTGAAATCTTAGGCAATTTTTGCCGTTGGCTTTTCCACAATATTTAATTTTCAAGAGGATGTAGAGAAAGGAAATGAGAAAATAGAAGCACATGCACGCACGCGCATGCACGCACGCACGCACGCACACACACACACAAAACAAACATACAACACACACATTAACTCGTTGCGTAGATGTCTTCACATTCAGAGTGGCATTGCAGCTTCGTGGTGCGCTGTGGTGTCATGGCAACTATAGCAAGATGGACAGGCGGGTTAGTTGGTTGACATTCATCAAACTTTTCTAAGCTATCATTCCAAAGGTGATCTATAGCATCCAATTCGTTCCGCCTCTCCGATGCAAATGTCCGTGCAGCGCAACTAGACTGGGCAGCGCACTGCAGCGCACCTGCATCTGGACGCCAGCACAAGCCGGCCTCCCTGGCAACGAGGATGCTCCTTCCCTGACTCGAGGTCTCACATTCCGGGCAGAAGGAGTCGATCGAGTCCCCTCCACAGGCCGGGGAGCGCCTGCTCTCCTTCCGTGATATCCTTTCGTGCTACCGGGACAAACGAAGGGAACACCCCCCAGCTGAATCCCTCACCATAGCGCAGGCCGCGCGCTGGCGACGACTACAGACTCGGACTGCCCATACTCCATACTACTACATTCCCGATACCCAGACCAATTGCCCTCATCATGAAAACTTTGCGGTAAACCAGGAGACTTCCTATACACATCCTCCTCACTTGCCCCACCTTCCCTCATCTCCCATCACCGACCGTGGCGGAGTCTTACTTGGACACACTTCTGACCTGCACATCCACTTAAGACCAGCGAAAATGAGAAGGATTGCACTCCAAGGGCTCTCCTTCGCTTTGTAAGGGTGCCCCCTCACAGTCAGGGAGCACCAAAGTGCACTTGTAGGAGGCTTCGCCCCCACCATTCATATCACTGGTAATAAATGTTTTTACCACCGCCACCAGCGAAGGGAGCCGCCAAACGACTCAACCCCAGCAATTCCGGACATCGCCTTTAGTTCGCAGCTTTTACACCACGTGGCGTACGGACCTTTAAGATTCGAAATTCGCGCGATGACGCACGAAGTGTACTGGACGATCACAGAATACACGTTTTAACAATAAAAGAAAGAAAAAAAAAGGACCATGCCAACAGCTTTCACCGTCGAGCATGGATGAGTGCGAATCAGGAATAGCTGATCTGATAACCGCCGCGCGTATAAGACGAGCGGCCAGCTAGTCTACTTTGAATCAGCAGTTTTGCTGCTATTGATAGGCGTTTAGAGGCTGAGCCCCGCTTCGAGAAAGCGGGTGCAGAATCTTGAAAGAGCGGCCTCCCCCCCTGCCGTCCATCTTTTCCTCGTCCAACTTTTTGTCCGATCGAAACAAAAAAAGTAAGAATGCCCTTTTGTCGCTTCATTTCTCAAAAGCTGATTCTAAAATATTAATGTAAGCTTGCTAAAATGGTCGCGATGGGCGCATGTTTCAGGATATGCAGTCGCATGATTGACACCCTGAATCTCGGTTGGCCTCAGTTTACGAGTCCATTTGCGCATTTGCGTGCAGGTGCCTGGTAGAGCTATGTTCACTGCCACGGAATTTGTTTTTCGAAGGCGAAAGCCTTAGGTGCATGGCTATATTTTCGGTGCCATTGGCAGTGACCTTGGCGAAACCGCGCCGTTACGAAAATAGCCGACGACGCAAAGAGTAAAATCACGTCAACAAATGCTCGGATTGACGTCAGTTTTCTCAGGGAGGTTCCTGTGAACAAAGTAAATTAGTGGCTTTGTAAAGAAAATTTGCTACATTTCAGCCGAACACTTTTTCTAAGCTCTTGGTAAGCGACGGGTGTAAATGCAGAAAATAATCTGTAACTGGTCAGTGTTCAAAGACCTGTTTCACTGCACAATGGCACAGCCAGAAATTTTGTTCGAGAGGGGGGGGGGGGGGCTCACGTTGCAGCGTGGCCTCCTCCTCATAGAATTTGTCGGGGGATCACATACATCAATAATAACTGCATTTCCATTGCCAATGTCATTGTATATTAGAGGCTGCAAACAAACTATATACTGAATGCTAATTAACTGTCAAGTAAAATATGTATTTTTTCACAACAGAATATATTCGTATGTCCCAAAAATTGTGGCAGAAATAACTGATATCAATTCTTCGGCGTTTTTTTGTCTATTTAATATGTAAAGAAAATATCACACGAGCTTTAGAACCAGATCAGTTTGAAACCAGCAAAGCAGTGCATACAGCTGGTGTGAAAAACGTAAAGGCCATGAAAAGAACAAGTTGAGCACAAATATTTTGATAAATCTTTGACATTCAAGAACATTGTTTACTTTTTTGTACAGTCGCGAGCAGAAGTTTGGTGACCATGGCATCAGCAAAAAGTTTAAATATATTCAAGCGCAGCCGCGCGGCCCCGAATTGGCCTAATATGTTGTATTTGTCGAACACGCGCACGTAGGCTTGTGCTCTTGATTTCAGCCGGAATGCCCAGGCTGCGAAGGAAAAAAAATAAAATCGTGCAGCAGAGATGCTCGGCCTTTCTGTACCGACGTGGGAGTGGCCCGCTACGTGCTGACGCGCGTTCCGAGGGAGGGTAATAAATTTTTATCATACCATCATACCATACCTTTAGTCCACAAACTTTTGCTCGTGACTGTACATATGCAACGGCCAGGGAAAAACCGAAATGACGCTGTCCTTCGTTGCAATAGATTGCGCATGAGCAGTTGTTACCGATCGTGTATTGTAATTACACCGATAATATAGTCGCAACAGTGAGTACATACGTATAAGAAGCAGGAGTTCTGCAAGATGTACATTAGAAATGCGAAAATAGAATGTAATATACAAGTGCGAAGATACAAGTTGATAAAGGGCACAAAAGTGTCACTGGTAACAAAATGCACTGTTTGTATACACAAAGCCTCGCAACAAGATGTTTAGATATATGTATAAATATCCAATAAATCCACGAATTTAAGCAAACGCCACTGTATGTAATGCCTCAAACAAGACAAATAGACATGTTGCGCAGTCACACATAGTAATAGCTTTATGCATAGAAAGACAGACGATCCAGGCAAGAACAAAACTATGATCGCAGAGATCGTGATATGTTCCGGAAGGACCGCCTGTTGGGCTAGTTGGTCCAACATAGTTACTTTCAGTTTGGCAGAACAGTTTGGTTCTCCTAGATGCTGACAAGGAAGGTGGATTTGTTGTGATGGCGAAAGGCATGTTTAATGAAAAAGGCCAAGCGGCAGTGGACAAGAACTTTGTGGCTGTTTAAAAAAGTACAGTCAGGGTTAAGCCTAAGTTCATCAAATTTTGTAAGGACTTTGAATTGAATGCTCTTGCTAGTGATATAAGAAATAGTAAGGGGAACAGTCTGAAGGTTTTCTTTTCTGCAAAAACACATAAGGTATATGTCCCTTTCAGAACCATTGTGAGCGAAGGGGGGGCTTGGCAAAAGAATGTTAGTCATTTTTTACTGAAGAGCCTTAAGTGACTCCGGTTGTTGATCCTTTCGGCGTGAGGAAATCTGAAGCAGTCACTGAATATGTGAAACACAACGTGAGTATAGATTATGGCTTGTCTGTCGACGTTGAGGACTTGTTTTATTCAGTACCTCACAATAAGCTTTTAGTTGCTGTTAGGAAGTGCATTGAACAGAGTGGGGAATGCGATTTCCAAAACTCCGCTTGCTTTTCCGTTCATAATTTAACGCTTTTAGAATTGTATCTTAGTGTAACATTTATTGTTTTTAACGAGCAGCCTTTTCTGCAACGTAGAGGAGTGTGTATTGGGTCTTGCGTAGCTCCGATTCTATGCGACATATTTTTAGCTGAGATTGACAGTGCGCTTGATTTGGCTTTTAATGGGGGGAAGGTATTCAAAGTGTTTCGGTACGTCGATGACTTTTTAATTCTTTTAAAGAAAGAGGACGGTTTCACTGCGCCTGGGAGTATTTTAGAAGTTTTTATTCAAGCTGGGCAGGGTTTGAGTTTCACTCATGAATTGCTTGGAACTGAGGGGTTACAATTCGTGGATCTCAGGCTAAAATTTAGTGTAGGCCATGTTTGCTGAAAGTACTTCCCACGGGTTAAAAAGTGTCCCTTGCCTTTTGACTCTGCCCACTTTAAAATAATAAAAAGGGGCATCGCATTACAATGTCTGGATGCTGCGCTCCGTAAGTCATGCCCGCATTCAATGCAGCATAGCTTTGACAATCCAGATTGGTCGCCTTTTAGCAGCGGGATTCCCTGAGTTGCTTGTTGTTGCGGTGGCCGAGTCTATCCTGCAGAGGGTAAAAAACAGAGCTGGAGCAGAAAGGGCTGTGACCCAGCGATGGATGGCGAGACCCGTAGCCATGCCTTATATGCATCAGGTCTCGCAGAACCTGAAGAAGGTCGCGAACAGGCATCGTATTCCCGTGGTCTTCACGGCTCCTAATAAGCTATCCAGGCTCGGCCCTCGAATTTGCGGTGACAGGAAAGGAGGTTGCCAAACCAGCCACGATAGCCGCTTCGTGGGGTGTGCGACAGGAGTGGCATACTCCGTCCCCTTGTTGTGCGGGAAGGTGTACATCGGCCAAACCGAACGGTGCATAAACGACCGGCTCAGGGAGCATGCGCTAAAAGTTAAGAAAAGAGAGGACAGGTATGCACATTTGGTTGCCCACATCATTACGTGTGGTTGCGAGGCACGATTTTATGAGACCACTATCTTAGGCAAATCAACAAACTCCACTGCTCGAGTGGCTCTAGAAGCATTCTACATCCACAAGAACTCAGATATTTGTATAAGCGAAGCGTCAATACTTTTGCACAGTGCCGAACTGAACTATTTGAACTCTGTTGCCTGAGGCACATAGTACTGTTAACTTTTTTAGATTTCTCTTATCACCTCGCATGGGAAAGGGGCGTGACACTGGTGTACGTTGTTCACCTTATAAATCGGAGGGTTTGTTGACTGAAATAAACTGTTGGTAGTAGCGCTCGTCCGCGTCTGTCGTGTCTTCGTGTGTGCTGTGCGTACTTTTTTGCGCTATGTCTGAAAGTAACTCGTGATATGTACTTGGGCCATGCGGCGGTCGCGACAGCACCCTATCGGTAGATAATGGAGGAATAATGCAGAAATCCGTACGAAAATGTGTAATTTAACTGCCTGCAGAGCGGCGACAAATTTTCTGCACACAAAATTAAGGAAGGGTATTGCTTCGGCTCAAAAAAGAAGTAAAAGGGGGTAGCTAAAAAGGAAAGAAAAAAAAAACCAAACGAAAGCCACAGATGATGCGGCAAGTTAAACTACTCAATATCCGAGTGTGTTTGTTGGGAGACGCCGCGAGGGCCGGGCTTTCAATAAACAAGGTCGGTAAAAATTGGTTATTGATGTTCTCGTAATTTTCGTTTTCACACCATAATTTTGATCACGGTGCTAACTGTTTGAATAAACGGCGGAAAATTTCTGCGGTTTTAGAAACTAATGAACAGTCATACGTTTTCATAATTACGAGTTTATGGACCTGAAGGAACAGAACTTTTACTTGCATTGATTTTTGCCGCTTCGCTATGTAAAGGACAAGCTTCACTCGGTGGGTAAGTTTAGTGAAGCGGTCAATGACTTCGGACACGTTGATGCCGACGTCTCTGTGGACGTATATAAGCGCCTGCCTAACCATGTGTTCTTCAGACATTGTAGAGCGCAAGTAGTTTTTTAGTAATCTCATGTTAAAAATATACTATCTGCGCTTGAAGTGGTCACTAGAAGGGTGACTAGAATCTGAAGCCGTTTCTACACATTTACATAGAATCTGCTGTCGCAATGAGAGAGGGCATCTATTCCAGTGCTAAAACCTAAAAGTACCCCTTCGATGTCGTTGGCATCCTTGTTTAGGTCCCTTCCACAAACAGTAAACTGTTGGATACCGGCAATATCCGTCGTTTCGTCAGCAAATCTGGAGAAGCAGCCTGCACCATTTATTTTTGCATCTAGGCTTTCTTTGATAATTTCACCACAAATTTCTATAATTTGGTTTTGTACATCTGGGCTTAAATGCGAGGTATTACGGGGGCAACATCCAAATGGTTCTTCAGATACGTATCTCCACAATCAGCTCGAAAATGAAGAAGCGCTCTGAAAATACCAATATTTTCAGAGGGGATTTGCCTAAATTCATAGGACTACTGATCCTATGGCCACGGAGAGCCAGACCTTGTCGTCCGCAAAAAAGAACCTTCTGTTTTGTCATATTTTACTTTGTCTGCCCTAGTACAGCTGATTGACCACATCGGGCGCCCTTCCTGAAAATTTTTGGAGAAAATTATCAGCTGCCAGCTGGCAGTCACGGTCATATTTAGTATTTTAGTGTGTGTGGAAGATTGCGAGCGCGGGCTTCTATTTCTGCAACGGCTTAAACACGAGGGCTCCAGTGCGCGCATGCTAGCTCAAGTTTATAAGAACTTTAAACCCATAAAGTTCCAGAATTGAAAATCTAAAGCACGCCTTTGGAAATGTCGGTGCACCTTTCGCGTCATAAGATTATGAGAACTTTATACCCATAATGTTTCGGAATTGAATTCCATGCGCTCCGTAGATTCCGCGGCCGCTGCGAGATTCCGCAACGCGCCCGCTCGCTATCGAAAAGCCCTTGAAAGTTTGTGCTCGGATGGGGCTCCTTGCGTTATGTGACTCCAGGTGCAAGGGCGTTGCCACGAAAGGCAGCCCGAGTTCGCAATGTGCGTGCCGAAATGTCTTTTCGAGCGTGAAAAAGACATTGTAGACAAAATCCAGAATTATTCCCGGCGCCGGTGATTGTTTTAGTCGGCGGTGCATGCCAGCAGGAAACAATTTCGGGGGGGGAGGGTCTGAAGCCCCATCAGTGCTACTACTGCTACTACTACCCCTACTGCTACTACTATTACATTATTATTAAATAATTATTATAGAGGAAGTACAACAACAATGAAAGCTTTACATGAGATCCAACGCAGGGTTTTAGCATAAGTGATGCGAATGTTCCATTGCGATTAGAGAAAAGTTCATGTGTTAAATCTGTTGATTTGATGCACATTGACAGTGAAAACAACATTCTCTGGCTTACTTATCCTGATTATTATTTTTTTTTCATTTACCATAAACCACATCTCCACCATTAAATCTCTTAAGCAAACTTTAGTGGACTCTGGGCTTGGGCTCCCGTGTACTAGTGAGGGATAGTGCCCCTGTATACGCAGGGCCTCTCTTTTCCTCGCGCCACCGCCACCGCCGTTGGCCGAGCGTCGTCACGCCGTGACAAGTGATATAAGTCGTTCTACTCGGCACAGAGCAGAGAACATGGCGGAAACAACGCCGGTATACCACTTGCTTCAGCTCTTGTGCCATCCGTATCGGCAAAGGCGCGTTCCCACCCCGGCGTCAAGAATCACATCTGGCCGCTTAGGCCGGAGCAGTGGTCTCTCTTATCGCGTGCACTCTATCAGTATACACGCTCGCCCTCGTCGCCGCGCAACAACTATCTGCAGCAACTCTTGAGCATGACGGGATGCCGCGCTTCGCTGCGCAAATCGCAATGAAAGCAGATGAAAGTGGGAAAGCTGTTTACTCTGCGCCGTACAGACGGACCGTTGTCGTCTACAGTAGCCATTAATGCGAAAGCATTACATGAGCCATGAGGCAGAAAAGCCGGCGTCATCCACAACGAGTGGTATCAAAAGTCAATGTAACTTCATCAGCGTCTTGAATGAAATCAGTAGTAATAGAGAAGATAGTAAATGGTATGACAACATTAAGTAGTAGTAATTATGGGTAGTTATTGTGAATTAAGGTAAACTACAGTGAAGTGAACTAAAGTTACAAATTAGAGTAGGGTGATATAAGGTGGAGTCAAGTTAATTAAGGTGAAGTAAACTAAATTACAATCAATTAAATTCGGTTAAGGTGGAACGAAGTGGATCACCATATTAACTGGTAGCCACTTGGCGATGAGTTATGAATGGTTGTGGTCTGGTGATTAATGAACGCAGAGAAAAGAAAGCCAACAAAGGATCGCAAACAGGTTGTAATACTTAAGAAGTCTTTATTGGTAATGACAAAGAGAAGTCATAATGCTTTTGCATTCAAATCACGTAAGGATACTTAAGGTACAATGTTTTTTGCACATGGGCCGCCACAGGGCTATCGCTTTAAACCCCACTGCGTCTCTACCCGCCATATAACTCTTTGCAGTAAACCTTCTCTGTGATAGCGTTCATGATCCACCATTAAAACCCGTCATGTTTGGCTACGTCATAGTGCACAGCTATCGCTTTAATATCAACAATCTTTTTAATCTTCGGCGCGAACGTCTATCACATCCAATTATCCTCGCGTTGCAACGGCAGCCCCCGCCACATCCGAGTTGCACCCCACCGCCCGTATACTTCGGCCGGCAGCATGCTGCACTGTCAATGCTTGAAGGGGTCTGGTGCGTCACGGCGCGAAGCTCCCCTCGCTAGAAACCGGCGTAGTTTCTGCGCGCGCTAAGAGTGTATGTTTATTTCCCCTTAACCACTACGATTAGCAACATCTAGGTTAAAAAAATTAAATGAAATTATAGGCTTTTACGTGCCAAAACCACGATATGATTATGAGGCACGCCGTAGTTAGGGACTCCGGAATAATTTGGACCACCTGGGGTTCTTTACCGTGCACCTAAATCTAAGTACACGGGTGTTTTCACATTTCCCCACATATAAATGCGGCCGCAGTGGCCGAGATTCGATCCCGCGACCTCGTGCTCAGCACCGGAAAGCACACTTTTTTTAATGAATGGCCTTCCAGCCAACGTCATGCAATGCTTACACCTGGTTAATTTTCAGGACAGCCATCTCAGACATGATGTATTAAGTTTAAGAACTGAACTACTATGTAGTACGTCATTATTATCACCAATGAGGTGTAATAAATTTGTAAACAAATAAAGGATAATAGCATGGCGTATGAAACTTTGCTCAAATATAAGGACTACTTGAAAACTTCGCCTGTTCGTCTTGTGTATCTCCCTATGCTTTCTAGGAAGCGGAAAGGGCGAAAATCAAGTGTGAAATTCACATGTCCTGTGGCACCATGGCAGAAAAGGGAAGGTTTGGCTTATTGGGACCATATGAAAGGTACAGCTGCCATTGTACTACTCACACACAAGGAACGACACTTTTGTATTTTGTTGATAGACAGTAGACAAAATGATAAATGATGCTCAGTGCACGCTGGCGTGATAATGACAAAACGACTGTAGCGATATGGGTCATAAACGATTCTAATAAAGGAACATTTCGGCCAACCCTCACGGTCCTTTCTCATGTTTCTTCAATTGTTCAAACATGTTAAATTTAGGGTAGGAGGATATTCTCATAGAATTACAAAAGAATTGCACAAGTAATTATATCATGGTGCTGTGACATGATTCAGCAATAGAGTTAGTCAAGAACAGAACAGCAGAATGCTATATGGCAACTTCGGTAATTGTAGCCGAAATAAGTGTCTTCCTGCACAACTTTGTGGGCATAACTCAAAAAGGGTGTGGTCTGTGATTAGAGTCGTTCTCTATTTTTACACAACAGGCTACATTAACACGTCCCAGAGTTTTTTCGCATAATTTCCAATACTGTTCTGCGTAAGTTGTGGTAAAAGGGTGAAAGGATATGAAGACCTTTAGTATTTCTGGAATTTTGTGAAGGTATATGGAAATAGTTCAAATGATAAGACACTTGCAGTGCATATTGAGGGTAGAATGTTTATGTTTCGAGGTACTCGTTAGTACTAAGCAAACAAGCTTGTGCAATAATTCGGACAGCCTTCATTTGCACCGAAGATTAGGCATACGCAAAAATTCTGCTTTGATATAATGCAAATATACTCAGTCAAATAGCTTCAACTGTATTCCTTTGTAAAAATACTACGTCTGGGGCTGCAGCCAACTTTTCTACTTCTGTGTCTTTTAATTGCACAGACTGGACACTATTTGTTTTTCTGGTACGTTTCAAGCCGCACAAGAGTCGAACAAACACGCCTTTCCCAAGACATAGCTGAAAAGGCAAAATATTTCGTAGCAATGCCTTCATAAATATTCACCTTAAGAAAAAAATGAACTGACAAAACACGTTACCTGGGTTTATTCTCCAAAATACAATATACCTAAAGTGCAAAAGATGTTTGGAAGCACGTTAGCATGTTCTCGAAACCAGCCAGCTGTTTTTTTAGGAAGACGTTGGTACAGTAGAAAGAAACCAAACAAGAACCGTAACCAAATGACCTGCATTTCGGAATATGCCATCTGGCGGAAAGCCGCCAAACTAAGCAGCGACAAAGTGATAAGAAGTGCCGCGCAGCTGCCTTCGAACCTGCGAACTCACGATTGTGGTATCAGTGATCTCGATCTGTGGTCGCTCAACATGCTCGGCTACCGTTTCGAAGCGTTGCTGTTGGCGAAAACTAGGTTTATGTATGTACCACAATAAATTCCGCGACCTTGTTATGAAAACTGCGATTTTGGAACGACTTCTTTGCCATTTCAAGAGCTGCTGTTCCAACTAGCTGAAAGCTGATTCATTGAAGTTGATAAATCCCCAGGAATACGTCAGTCAATGCAATAGGTTCATCGCAAATTGCGTTTTACTGGCCAAAAAAGCCTCCACAATTTTGGCTTTTCAATAGAATCCCATACTTGAAACTTCGCCCGCAATTTGGAACGTGTTTTCTGCCGTAAGTAATGGTCCCACTTGCGTGATATTTCTGGCTAAGCGCCTAGAGCCTATCTACACGGGAATATTGTAAAAGATGGCTTCTATGATTAGTTAATTGGAAAAAACGACGCTCTCCCATAGAAAACGCGTATGTTTTCAGAGGCGGCTGCTAGAGGCGCTGTTCGGCGATGTCCCAAATTCCTGGTAATGTATAAGAATTTTACACGCCTTTAATTTCAATATCTTTTTCTTTTAGGCTCACTGTAACTACTGTATTCGGATTCACAAAAACGTTCTCACGCTAAAACTGTTTGCAGAAGCAGGTGCCAGCCAATCGTGGTGCAGCACTTACGATCGAAAAGCTTTGTGAATTCGGCCCCTGGTGCTTTGTTTGTCAGTTTTAGATCTTGTTTTGTTTGGGTATCACTTCTTATAATGTTACCTTGAAAAAAGTTTTAATGCGTGTGTACATCCTCCCCGCTATAATCCTCCTCGAGCAAATATGGGACTGTGTGATAAATAAATGAAAGGCTGTTCAAGTGACTGAATCGTCCTGGTTCTGTTTTCAAGAAGGCTTAAATGTTTAGTCACGGTGTGACGCAGGCTAATAACCAAAGTGGGCCAAGCAGCAACAAAACATATACGTACCGCCGCAAATATACACAGGATTCAAGCGTTGAGTTGTACGAACAATGCTGAAAATGAGTTCCTATAATAAAGCTTTACCGCATGGCCTGCATATTGGGTCTTGGTTCACTAAAGTCATGTTATTCTATTGATGGTCTATAGTCGTATGCACGCCGTCATATGCAACAGTTGTCGCCTTGCGTCACCCTTGAATCACCTGTTAACAATAAGATTTTCGAACTTAGTGTGTCCTAGTGGTTTTTCCCACATTCCTTTGGTGCGAGATAACATTTTGTAGTTGGATTCATGATCTGTCTCGTTAGCGAATATATTGTAAGGATAAGACCATGCCGCGTGCAGTTGGGCCTTTTCTCTGTGCTCTATTATGTCTGACTAGCGGCATTTTCAAGCTTAGTAGATTAAATAAAAGACGCAAATCAATGCAGCACTTACACCATTGAACATTGATTTGGAGAGCACAAAGTTTTCATGTGCCAAGAAAATGACAACGTAAGGGTGTGTAAATGGTGTCATGCCACTCAAAAAGTTTTTTAGCATTTAACGAGAGTGCATCAATCAGCCGCTGAATATCGTATTTGACCGTTTTTTTCCCGAAGCTCTACACAACGCCGCCACACACATCGCATTGCGGGAAAAGACGAATACTGTCGAAAATTTTAACAACTTCGTATTGAGAATGCTTATTGCAACCAGAAAAACTTTTTTCTGCCGACTTTTTCTAGCGCAGCATGGGCTAGAAGAAAGCAAGTGCTAAGATCCAAAGACAGAGAGTTAATAGACTGTCACTATCCCCTTTAAAAAGCACAAAGCCAATTTGTCTTGTCTGTGGTAAGGTTGTAACTGCTATTTTACCGACTAGGGGGGTGGGACGGTTTTTTGGCGAGAAAACAAAGTAGTAGCCCTGGCATTGTCCGATAAATGACCATACCTTGACAGCCCATGTCTCGGCCGCACGAGAGTGGAGCCACGTGTGCAACTTTCTACAAAAAACGACTACAGCGCAAAAGCTTGTTATACTCGCCTTCGCGCACTAACATTAAATGTCGCACGTTTAATAAAAGGAAAAGAAAGATGAAGTAGCACTGTGCTTTTTGATCACCTCGGAAGGGGACTACTTCCAAGAACACCGAACGCAGATGACTCTACCTACTGCAAAATGCTTAGGTGTTTCCGTCGAACGAGACAGTGACGTTTTGTTAATGTATTGAGACGCTGCCCAAAACAAACAGGAAGAAAACAACAAGAGACGGGAAAGAGCGCACACTACCTAATACCACAATTTTTGGGCACTTGTACTTTGGATTCACTTTTAAAGCTACGGCTTGCGCGAGAAAATATATCAATTTTTCCAAGAAGGAATCGACCCACCACCCGAAATTATCTTTCTGCGTGCTGATCTGCGCCATCCAATAGAAAACCGGATTTACAACATGTCTATGCCACCGTATCCGCAGTGGCAGACACCAAGCTGTTTTTTGCAAACGACACGCTGTGCCCCATTTGCTCGAAAAAAGTTATCGGCACTCAGTCGCAATAAGACAGAACTGCGCCTGTATTCGAAACTTGTATGTGTATTGCACCTGGCTTGAGCGTAATAAGTAATAATAATATTAACTACAATAATATTAACAACAAGGTCAATTTCGCCCGACAGGCGAATCACTGATTGCGAAAGAAATTTATTAGACAGCTGGGAAAACTAAAGTTAGTCGTTTTATCAGCTGCGTCAACTGCTGTAAACATTCGCTTACTAACTAAATTAACCTGCACGTTGTCAGGCGCGCACAATCACACACGAACACATCTCTCTCAATAAGCGCGGACACTCGCTGTCAAAACGATGGCGTGGGGGAGAGCGGCAGCAACAGTGAGAGAATTGTCCATCGTGCTACTTCTAGCTTCAACACGAACTAATTGCGAAGAGAATACACCCCACACGAAGGCATCAGGGGCGGTTTAACGAAAAGCTATTCCAAACTGCTTCTATTCTATTTTTGCAATCAGGCCTCCATGATTGCCCAACTTCACTTGTCTTTCACGCAACGTAAAGGAAAAATATTAGCGTAGCTTGCACGGGAGGCGCAATGCTACAGAGAAAGCGGAGCTGATGGGCACCTAGCTTGGCCTGGCTTTTGGGCTAGCCTAAGCACTACCAAGTCATCCCGAGCATGTTCCGGAATTTAATAGTCATTTATCGATTATCGATTAGCTGCTGGTTGACTATCAATTGTCTATCGATGACAGACTAAGCTTAAGTAGTCCCAACCATGCTTAGCTAGACTTAACCAGGCTCAGCTTCGCCAGTTCACAGAGGAATGTGTCATTGCGCTTGTATCCTTTCTGCACTACCGCCAGGATCGGCCCACAATTTCTGTTCGCAGGTTACGGACTACGCTCGGCTTAAACAGCTCCGCTGTTAAAAAACCGCTAGAGCTACTCACTTTTGTATGACGTGTGCACACTAATTATGCATGTGAGACCGAACAACAGAAAAATATCATTTTTCGATTCTATGCCTTTTTACCATCAGCCATCCGCAATTGGTCAAAAGTTTTCGGGCTGCGTCCAATTCGCCTATCACCTGACGTCCAAAAAACGTGAAAAATCACTGCGTCAAAGTTGCGTGTACGCATTAAAGATGCATTATTACGCCGATAAAACTTAATTTTCTTTTTAATAGCGGGACACTGCCCCGTTCCGACATGAATAGAAGGTGGATACCCGCCGATCGCTTTGGCACTGGCTAGTCGGAGCTGCCGTGGAGAATGGATTAATTTGCCTATATTAAAAATTTTGCGTGACATTATATGGTTGTCGAGTCCTTTCAGCACATGAACGACATCGCTATGTCAAATTTTCTTCACTTCGTTTTATTTTCTTCAGATTCTTCAATTTTCTTCAGATTCGTTTAGGCTGCATTTTTACGTTTCCGTTGCACGCCGACGTGATTTTCTAGCAGACACCGAAAGCTAAGTAAGGAGAAGCAGGGCAAACAAACGCAGACGCCGGCAACACCCTCCTCAATAGGTTATCTACTTTCACTGCGCTAGCCCGGCCCCACCTTACCGACTACAGTTCTGCGTGCTCATCGCCCTTGGTCAGCCAATTAGGTAAGAAATATATGTCAAGTTAGGCAATGCTATTCCTTTTGAAAGCAAACAACAGTGAACTCCTATGAAATAGGAGAGCGTTTCAATAGAATTCTCAAACAACGCTGCAAGTCCCCGCCCGATGCTTGCGTTGGCGGTTACGCAAAGTGGACATCAGGAGATTGGAAGGAAAACAGATTGGAATAGCTTTACGTTATAGGGTCCCAGCCATCGGCCCGTCTAGACTTTTTTACCCAGCGCAGATCGCTCTCTGAATCGGGGCCGCGCGGCCGCGCTCAGCCGCGTCATACGTAGCCGCCACGGGAGTAAAACGTCCCCCACTTTCCCTGCGGCCTTGTGCGCGATGGAAGACGGAGCGCTTTTTTCCCGCCTTCCTCCCTTGCGCACGCGAGACTGAGCAACCATTCTCTGCTCACCCTCTCACGCTTTCACTTTTACCCACACCGTACAGCGCGCAGCCGCGATGTTATCGCACTTTGACATTATACGAAACATCACGTCGACGACGACGGCGGAAATGTGCCTGGAGTGTCCATATATTTGCAGTCGCAATAAAATTATGTGGATCCGAGTCAGTGTGGTAAGCAGAGTAAGCGAAGCTTTCTCTGCTATTTGCTTTGACTGACGATAGTACGCGGTGATCTTAACAGTGAAGTTTTAATTTCTTCAACATTTAGTGCAATGCGAGAGTGGTGAGTTGATGTTCTGCGTGCACCTGTTTGTCCGTGTAATGCACACAATACACAGCGAGGCGTGCTTGCTTGAGGCATTGTTGTGCGCCGTTTTTCACAACCTTCGAGATTGAGCCACCAGGCTTCTCAGATGAATCTGGCACGCTTCCACTCGCACCGGCAACATACGGCATCCGGCCGCGATGTTAAGCACTCGGACTTCACACGGAACATCGCGGCGACAGCGAAGGCGACGCGGATGACGTCGGCGTAAATGCGCCTGGAGTGTACATATAATTGCTTTCACAATAATAATAATAATAAAAAAAACACTTGTGTACGGGAAATACCGCTGCCATAAACTAGAAGCTTGTTTCCGCACAGTACGACTGAGTTTGTGGAGAAACAAACGCATGATATGTTTTCTTCGTATTTCCAAGCGATTTGGTGCGACAGCATTTAAAAGCCCGGAATCAGGTTAGTCATGTCCGAACGACTGTCAGACCAGTACTTTGTTGCGCTACGAGGACATTGTAAGAGTCACCTTACGAGAGGAAATATTCCCGACAAGGCGGGGCTCCGAGAAGTGTTGTCAAGCGATTACCTATTTGCGCAGCTAAGCAATCGTGTGGCTCACAGCAGGCCCTACAACAATTGACCCGGTGTAGTTCAGCGGTTGCGGCTCCACTTTCTCAAACCTTCACAACCTTACCTTCGCGTATAACGTGCGAGATTTGCGTACACTTAACATGCACGCATGATTTTAGTTATACTTCCGAACTGAAAAAAGATATCACGCAGAAACTCCTCTGGAAGTTGCCTAAGTATGCACAAGCATGGTGCCGCTTGTTAATCGCCACGCAGCCCGGTGTCATTATCAATGTTATGAAATTTGATTCGATCAGCATAAACCCTTATCAATCGTTATCAACCTTATCGATGACGATCCGACCCTTATCAACTATTATCGGTCCTTATCAACCTGGATGTCCAGCTAAGCTGTTGCAAAACTACCACTACAATTGCTGAGGGGGGCATGCAATGTTTTATTCATGGTTCGGATGCTTGTTTTGAACTTGTTTTTATTGAAATATGTGCTGTTCTGTGTATTTGATGTAATAGTTCAGCGGAAATCCGCTAGGTGGAGATAAGTAATTAAAGAGAAACTGAGACATCCACCCAAATGTAGCAATTCGCTACTATGGAAACCCAACCGGGTTCCTCGAAAGAAAACCTCGCAGTTGAAGAAAAATTCGTCCTGGTCCGGGACTCGAACCCGTTTCTCTTTAATTACTTATCTCCACCTAGCGGATTTCCGCTGAACTATTACATCATATACTTGCCTTTGCTTCGAGTTGTCGACAAATTCGACTTCGCCCTGCCATCTGCTAGCCACCTGGTTAGCTCAGATGGTAGAGCGGCTGCCCCGGAAAGGCGGTGGTCCCGGGTTCGAGTCCCGGACCAGGACGAATTTTTCTTCAACTGCGAGGTTTTCTTTCGAGGAACCCGGTTGGGTTTCCATAGTAGCGAATTGCTACATTTGGGTGGATGTCTCAGTTTCTCTTTAATTACTTATCTCCACCTAGCGGATTTCCGCTGAACTATTACATCATATACTTGCCTTTGCTTCGAGTTGTCGACAAATTCGACTTCGCCCTGCCATCTGCTAGCCACCTGGTTAGCTCAGATGGTAGAGCGGCTGCCCCGGAAAGGCGGTGGTCCCGGGTTCGAGTCCCGGACCAGGACGAATTTTTCTTCAACTGCGAGGTTTTCTTTCGAGGAACCCGGTTGGGTTTCCATAGTAGCGAATTGCTACATTTGGGTGGATGTCTCAGTTTCTCTTTAATGTTCTGTGTATTGTATGGGTGACCCCAATGAATGTATGCGCTGTTCGCTTCACTTCGCTGAGCTCTTGTAGCCTCTGCCTTACGTGGTTATGAGCCATTGCATTCGTATTTCGTGACGGACGGACAAATTTCTCATTTGGTAGGCATAGAAATGCTTAAGCATTTAAAACAAAAATGGCATCGTTTATTAAACGATACGAAGCTGCTGATTTTCGCTGTAACACGGGTACTATCTTTTCCTCTTTATTTCGTTCCGTCACGCGTTCTATAGATCATAAGTTTTCCCTTTCAATTTTTTTACACTGATAATATTCAAGCCTTCGCATTGTTGGCACATTGCACTGTCAAGTAAACACAAGTAACAAGTGCTCTATTTGGCGATGTCCTTTTGTGTCAAAAATTTGCTAATAGTAAATCTTTCTAAATACCTTATCTTTCTAAATACCAAATGAAACACTTTACCATGCGCCGAAACTTCAGAAAAAATGGGCACGCGCAGCCGTTCTTAGTGCTTCGATGGCACTCCATGAAGCCATTTGGCCCGCTCCTTCGTGAAAAATCTGACACCATCAACTTCCCTTATACGCCAGGGCGCAAATATGCATCTCAGCTGCACATTCGTGTCCATTTTTAGCATGGTCCACAAGCTCTTTCCCATCAATTCAACGGCGGACGAATCTTTTGCCCCTGTAAATATGCTTTGCCGCATAGTAGCCAAACAAAAGCGTCCCAGGAAAAAAATTCAGCCAGCGGAATAAAACCAAACTGGACCTACATATACAGAGAGACCTACAGTATGTGTCACTAGAGTGCAATTAGCGGATTAGTTTTTACTATGCTGCAAATAAAGTTTTAAAAATCACCCCATGCATTTTAAATGGGTCTATAAAAGTGCCCCAGGAAAAAAATCCAGCCAGCGGAATTAAACTACACTCGACATATAGCTTGAGAACGTCGTCGGGATTGAGTGCCTAAAGTGCAAATCGCGAGAAACGAGCCATTGCTCAGCAATCTATTTTTTAAAATTGCTGCCCATAGAGTTACGCCGGCCGCATCGCCCCAGGGTCGGCTTCACCGCAGTAGTCGATGTCCCAGATTGCTGGACTTGCTGAAGGTGTATGTGCCTCCGATGTGTGCTTTCTCCGAGCATCATTTTCAAAGTGTTTCAGCAGTGTACTTGGATCGAAAGCCATGGTACTGAATGAAGCGAAGAACACTACTGCACCTGTAAATACTTTACCTGCTCTCTCGAGCGCTTGCTAAAACGTCTGGCTGACGACACGCTCTGCCGATTAGTTAGATAAATTGTGTCTATTGGCCAAGGCTATGCTGCGCCAACCACAAGGTGATACTCTGCGCTTTATCCAGAAAACAGCGTCCAAGTCAAACATTTAAACAAAGAGTGACAACCGCCAACCTTAGCCGACCGCGAAGGTGCTGCAATGTCATAAAGCGTTTCAAAGCTGTAGCTGCCACAAAGAAGGAAACTGGCATGTTCACACTTTTATCTAAATACGTCGTTGCTATGCGGCACGATGCTTGCACCAAGCAAGCGCTGGCTTGCTTGGAGCAGTTTGCTTAGTTAAGCGTGCTAGCTTGCACGAACGAAATACTTCTAAACTTCCCCTTCTATTGCGCTATGCTGACCAAATGAGTAGAGTATCGAATTAATGCACTGGGGGACTGTGGTTCAAATCCCACTATTGTTCGAGTAATTGGCCGAATGAGGCTACTCGACCGGACGCGGGACGCAAGAAGTAAACCCGGGAATGGACAAATGGCTTCACATTACAAGTCATGCCACTTCACTTCACCATTCGCCATTATGGAGCACTATTTCCCCAAACGAGGACGACTGCGACTATATTCACTGAATTAAGTTTTTTTCTCGAAAAAAGCGTTTGTTCGCGCACATCTGCGAATTTTCACCGCAATCGATTCCGCACGAAGCAGTGCCAGATTTACTGCTCACAGAATTGCGCGAGGTATCGTGTGACTTCTTTGCAATACACGTGCAACTATATTATTTTTTAATGGCTATTCATTCATCGTGCCTCTTGCAAGCATTATTTTCTGTCCAAATGCTTGAATCTCGTCGGCTGACGTATACAGTGCAAGAAAGACATGTTCCGTCGTCAGATGACTATGCCCAGCTTTACAGCTGGCAATTTTCAGTTTGAACAGTATGTGGATCGAAAAGGAGTATATTGTTCATTACAAAAGCTAGAAGCAAAGAGAGAAAACTTAAGATTGTTTTACCACCAACTAACAAGATTTCGAGGACGCTTAAGCTTCGCCTTTAAGAGTGGAACGTGATAGCATTCAAAGATCCCTGCCTGCTTCGCACACTTCCCGGTAACTGAAGCTTACGTAACCGTAATGTTTTCCTAGAAACGCTGGCGGCGAATGCTATATGTACAGTCGAGTGCAAAATATTAGAGACCACGAGAGCGGCGACTAAACTGCATAGCTGCGCCTTCTAACGGATGCGCTCCGAAGTTCGAGAGCGCGTACTGCGCACGCGTGTCCTTTGTTACCTGCCAGCGTGTTCGTTCGCTCGCTTCAACCGCGTGCGCACCGGAACACCTGAGAGAGCGCAAGGTGTCACTTCAGCAGTCGCCGTCAAATCGCCCTAATGATAATGACGTCATATCGTGACGAAAACACTTCATTTGCAATGGCAGCGCTCGGAGCGCGCCACTCTCTGCGCCTTGCTTCTTGACACTCCGCGGCGCGAAGGACATGCTTTGCGTCACTTTTTCGAAAATCGAGTTTTGTGGTAAGGTCGCAAAGCAGCGATGTTTTTTGCGCTTCACTTCCGGAAACTTAAGCATGATACAATTATTTATGGTACTCAGTCCAAATATCATGCGCCCAGACACATGCGTGAAACCACCGAATACAAAGCAGGTGGAGAGAAGAGCCATGTAAAAGAGCGGGGAATCATCGCAGATTTACTCTCAGAAACAGTGAATGAAAAAAAAATTAAACCATCTTCCCGTAGGGGAACCCTGAGTAGTATGCGAAGCAGCCATGGGGTCGACTCAAGGTAGTTTTATCAGCTCTATGAACTTGGACATGCAGCAGCACCAGCAACGCGCAGAACTGTTGTCGACGCCGTCGGCGTTTTGCCCGCGTTCGCACCGAACGCGCGCGGCGTTGGTGACTGTTGCCGGTGCCTCTGGGGCGCCTACCGTCGCGCCTCTAACCTAAGCTGCTTCGCATTATCGCGCGCGGAGCCGCAGGTGTTGCCATTCGTTGCGCAATCCGGAGAGGAGAGGAGAGGAGGAGAGAAGAGGAGGAATGCCGAAAGGCGAGGAGATGACACAAGGAGAGGAGAGGAGGGGGACGAGAGGAGATGAGACAAGGAGAGGAGGGGGAGGAGGATGCGCAGTAGGGGCGTGGACGCCGCACGACGGATGGATGGATGGAGGGAGGGAGTGACATAGCCCCGACCATAAGATGACTCTAAAAAAAAAAAAATCCCCGACGATTACGATAATTCCTATTGCGATATTTGAGCGCACCTCTATACGTGTTTCATTTCGGGATATATTGGATGGCGCGCACAATCTGCCTCATGCGGCGCGTTGCAAAGGATCGAAGTGTAGCGTGACTGCCTCGCATAGTTTGGAGATCGCGAGGGCCAGCGCGTGGGTGCGATTCAGACCTGCTGCCGCCGAGTGACCTCCCAGACGACGCGCACTACTCTGCCCATACCTACTTCACCGTAGCCTCCTGCGCTTTCCTCCTTGCGTGTTTCATTACCCCGCGGCGCCCCGCGTTCGCTCTTTCATGCTTCGCTCGTTCGCTCGGTTACGACGCCGGAAAACGCCGATTTCGACGCTGGCCGCAGGAACGGGCGCCTAATTAGGAGTTGTGCTCTGAAAGAAGTGATAATGGAGATGCTAGGTGGATTAGCGCTTTCAATAAATGGTCAGACGTCCATTTTCCGCATTGAATCGTTGAGACTTGTTTCATTGAACCATTAAGAGAGGTTTACAAGCATCATAGTGTTTTTCGCTTGCCTTGTTCTGTAACATAGCGTACCGAATTCCATGTAAACACAATTCAATTCGAAGTGCTCGATTAAATTGAAGTTCCACGTAAATACAAAACAAATTTTAAAAACTCCTTAGTTAGAGTGAATACATTGCGACATTCCGTATTGCGGCACAAAACGTGTCTGGCGTTTCACAGCCCCGTAGCTGAGCGCGACTCTTTATTTTTTCCAATAAACTATGCATTGCATTGAAGTCAACCCGGCAGATCCGACACTCGGTACTTGCCCGCGTGCCTTTTGCGATGATTCCCCGTTCTCTTCCCTGGCTCTTCTCTCCAGCTGTTCGATATTCAGTGGTTTCACGCATGTGCCTGGCCACATGATATTTGGACTGAGTACCACAAATAATTGCATCATGCTTAAGTCTCCGGAAGTGGAGCGCAAAGACATCACTGCTTTCTGACCTTATCACAAAACTCGATTTCAGAAAAAGTGACGCAAAGCATGTTTTTCGCTCCGCGGAGCGTAAAGAATTGAGGCGCAGAGAGTGGCGTGCTCCGAGCGCTGCCGGTGCAAATGAAGTGTTTTCGTTACGATATGACGACATCATCAGTCGGGCGATTCGATGTCGACTGCAAAAGTGACACTTGCGCTCTTTCACGCGTTCCGGTGCGCGCGTGGTTGAAGCGAGCGAACGAGTAGGCTGGCAGGTAAGAAAGGACGCGCGTGCGCAGTACGCGCTCTCGAACTTCGGCGCGCAGCCGTCAGAAGGCGCAGCCATGCAGTTTAGTTGCCACTCCCGTGGTCTCTATTATTTTGCACTAGACTGTACATGAAGGCGAGCTTCCTGGATATTTTTTTAGGATGTTGCAAGAAACCCAGAGGCCCGCGCTACTACTACTAAAATAGACCTCAAACAGCAGCTGGAAAGCACTATCGCGTTAGAAGGGGCTTGTGTTTCAGTTTCCTCGGAACAGAATTATGTTTTCTCCTATATTCAAATTACAATCCGACGCTATCATGTCTGTAGGCTTTGTGGAAGTCATACTTTACGAATTTTTTGACGCAGTTTACTTTGAGAAATTTAATTAGTTCAGTAACTCATCTGCGCCTTGCGGAGGGCCTGCGTGGATAGGGACGCGCGGTTCGATATGATTTCCTTGGCCGGAGATGCCGCCGCCGCCATCGGATTTCCTGCGGGGCCCTACGGGGCTCTTGACGCTATCGCGTTAAAATCGTAGTCCTGCCCGCAATGGCAAGGATTGAAGCTTTCCAAATTTTATGCGAAGTAAGTGCTGCGCTGCTTAGCGCGGTAACAATCGGCGAAAACATTTGCAGAAGCTTGCAAGCATTCTCCTTTCAAGAAGAAAAAATTTGGAGGACGCGTAAGCTTCACCTTGAAGAGTGGAACGCGATTGTATTCAAAGATCTCTGGCTGCTTATCAGGCTTTTTTCTCATATATTCAAATAACAATGCGACGCTATCACGCTTGTTCTTCTTCTTTCTGGGGTTTTACGTGCCAAAACCAGTGCTGATTATGAGGCACGCCGTAGTGGAGGGCTCCGGAGTAATTTTGACCACCTGGGGTTCTTTAACGTGCACTACAAGGCAAGCACATGGGCGTTTTTGCATTTCGCCTCCATCGAAATGCGGCCGCCGTGGCCGGGATTCGATCCCGCGACCTCGTGCTCAGCAGCGCAACGCCTTAGCTGACTGAGCCACCCCGGCGGATTCATCGCGCTTGTAGGTTGTGCTTAAGTCGTATTTTACGATTTTTCTGTCGGATTTTACTTTGAGATATTCAGTGTTGTTCACTAACGCCTTGCGCGACGCGGAGGGCCTGCACGGTCGGGGTGGTTCGGGATGATTATTTCTTCCAACGACGCCGGCGAGCCCGCACCCACGCCGACACAGACGCCGACGCAGGATTTTCTGCGACACGGGGCCCTTAACGCTATCACGTTAAAAGAAGACCGACAGACTTCATATCTGGGAGTGGTGGGGACTTAGAAAGACTCGGCATTTTCTTTCTTCTCATCTATGGGGTATTTTGACTGCTGGCTGCTTTTTAAATTGCTTCACAATGCTGCTGGCTTGTTGTTACGTTACAGCGGAATGATGTTTTGAATCCCTCTGGTGCTTTGAATGCTCTACTGAAGAGCTTGTACCAGGCATAGAGCGGCACGATTCCCGTGCGCACATGATTGCCGCCGAAGTGCTTGTGGTACCGTATTCAGTGAGGAAGAATGCTGGATGGAAGAAGACGAAGTGACAGGAGAATGCCGCTTTGCCTTCTGTGCTCCTGGAAATCAGTATTAGCCAGCTGTGTAAACTTCTTACGGCTTCGAGGACAACATCAGCTGCGATCACTGATACCGGTGAGCGGCGCGACGACACCAAGCGCTGACGTTCGACTGCCACCGTGGCGGAGGGACAAGGCAGCAACGGAGATGTGCAAGCGTGGCAAGGGCCGCCATTACCGCAGCATGGCTTCTGAGCCGACGAGCCTGTGAGCCAGCCTGGAGCCGCCAGGGTCTCCTACATTCGACCCCCGACACTCGTCTTGGATGCGACGAGGAAAGCTGAGAGCATGTCGGACGAAGCAAGCAGTGCGAAAACGGCGAGAGTCGAAGATCAGAACGAGTACATGAATGAGAAAACATCGACGTACTCCCTTCGCGACGAAGAAGAAGAAGATATTGAGATTGAATGTGATGAGGAGGCAGATCCCTTCACTATTGTGACATATAAAAAAAGGAGGTTCGAGGGTATCCCTGTGGTATTTCAACCAATTGAAGAAACGAAAACGTTCTGGAGAGTAAACCCAAATGTTGTCGCCTCAGAAATTGTTACGCTAGCAAAGGAGAAAGTAAGCTCTTTCCGAGTGAACCAAGACGGAAGTTTCTCAGTAACTGTGAGTTCTCTCGCTTCAGCCAAGAGTTTGTTATCATGTGTGCAAGTAGCTGGCTTACTAGTGAAGCCATTTATTCCGGAGTCATACATACGAAATGTTGGCAAAATCAGACATGTCCCGCTACAATACACAGAAGAACAATTAACAGAATATTTAAGAGAGGCAGGAGTGACATCAGCTAGACGCCAGACCCGTTATATACGCCAAGAATATGGCACTGTGGAATCGCGTCCAGTGAGAAGTGGGATTTTGCAATTCCGCAATGACCGACCAATTCCAGAGTGAGTGTATCTTGGCTTCACTAGTCATCCAGTCGAGGAATATCTGGGGCCAGCCAGGCGCTGCTATAACTGCCAGAGATTCGGTCACTTAGCGAAAAACTGCCGAGGAACAAGGCGCTGCAAAATATGTGCAGAAGAGCACGATCACAAAGACTGCAAATCTATAAGACAGCCTAAGTGTGCGAACTGCAACGGACCCCACACTGCATCATTTTCGGGATGCCCGAAGAATAAAGCAGCAGCTCTTCAACATCAACACGACATCATCTATGGTTGCACTCAACAGCGTGGTGCACCGGAACCAAACAAGAATACGATGAAGCCAGCGCAACCACCTAGGCATCTGGACGCCTCTATGACATACGCGAAAGTCGCAAGGGGACCACAAAACCGAGGACAAAGTTTTGGGACATCACCAAGCCAACATCAAGCTCGACAAGAACCTCAGGAAGGACTTCGTCAAAAGAACAACCACGTGACTAACATACGACAGAATACCAGCGCGCCGCAACCAGTAAGTGTAACGAAACAGGGGACCCCCTCAGCGTCTATTGCTGAACTTGTCATTCCAATGTTGTTTTCTGCTTTAAAAGCCATACTTGTCGCGATTCCACCGGCAAATAACCTACCAGAGGCTAAGGCCGTATTATCGATAGAACAAGTGATCTTACAAAACGCTACGTCAGCCACTGCGCAGACGGGGCATGAATAATTGTTATCAAAATGTCGCCATATTTCAGTGGAATGCGAATGTCTTCGCTCTAAGTGTGCGGATTTTAGAAAACTGGTGGCTCAGTTCTCCTTTCCAGTGCTATGTATTACAGAGGCCGGTGTAGACAACGCTTTTCGGCTAGCTAACTACGTTGTTTATACATCCTCTCGATCTTCAGGATTGAGCAGAGCGATGATCTGTGTTCGAAGAGACCTGCCGTCAGCGCTATTAAGTGCTACAGCGTCAGACATCCCAGAATACGTAGCATGCGAAGTTCGGTTTGGCTGAGTAAATATCACTATTGTCAGCGTTTATCTACAGCCTTCTACAAATATTTCATTTTCCACATTGACGGGCCTCTTTCATAAATACACAAAAGATGTAATATTTTGCGGAGATTTCATTGCACACCATGTCATGTGGGGAAGCGCCTACTGCGACCGTCGTGGAAATGAGCTAGAAAAGGCAATTCAGAAGAGTGGTCAGTGTTTGTTGAATGACCGCTCAGTGACTTTCCTACGGGGTTTTAATTACTCCAGCTGCCTCGATCTCACGCTCTGCTCAAACGATATTGCATGTGGAGCAACATGGAGAACAGACATTGAAACAAGGGGTAGTGATCACTTTCCTATCCTAATACAGCATCCTACACTACGATTTTTGGCTTATCGGCGCTCTGCGAAAATAACAAATTGGCCGGCATTTCGACATCACATTACAAGTCAAGCTGATTCTGTCAGTGGTACAGACAGTCTATTATCGCTTATAAATAACAAATTAAATCTTTGTTCAAAATTTGTTAAAATTCCTGATGGTTACGCTGGTGTAGACTCTGAATACGAGAGGCTCAGAGCTATACGCCGCAGAGCTGAGATAAAATATCGACGCACAGGCCTTCTTGAAGATTACCGAGAATGCCAAAAGGTGTATTATCGTATGGGTCGGCAGCTGGAGCGACTAGGTACAAAGCGCTGGCAGGAATTCTGCACTTCACTCACTGCCTTTACACCTGAATCAAAATTATGGAATGTTCTGCGCTCTTTAAGTGGACCAGTAAAGCACCAACAGCCATTCAGAGCACTAGCTTTAGTCCAGAAAGTACCGGAAACAACTGTAGCAAATGAGTTTTGTCAGCTTATTACTCGCCCAAGTGCCGCAGCATACACATCTGAATACAGTAATTCTGTCGAAGAAGTCAAAGCATCAATCAGTATTTCTATTAGAAGCGATCATCATGACCTAGATCCACCATTTTCACTAGAAGAATTAAAGAACGCACTTTTATCGTGCCGCCAGAGGACAGCAGCTGGACCTGACGGGGTCACATATGCTGCCCTGAAAAACCTGGGTCCTGTAGCCACAAATACTTTATTAAAATTACTAAATGATGCGTGGATATCGGAATGTCTTCCTCCTTCTTGGAAAATTGCGCGAGTGGTTCCGATACTAAAACCGGGTAAAACTCCTTTATCATTAGATTCTTTCCGCCCTGTAAGCCTGACAAGTTGCGTTTGTAAACTTATGGAAAAGATGATTGATGCTAGGCTTCAATGGTGGACAGAATGCACCAACGCACTGTCCGAAAATATGGCGGGTTTCCGCAGGCGCCTGTGTACGATGGATGAAATTTTAGATCTTGTTACATACGTAGATCACGAGAGGAGCTGTGGAAGAATCACCATTGCAGTGTTTCTAGAAAAAAAGCGTGCATTTGACACAGCCAGCCACACTCACGTACTGCATGGGTTAATTCAGTTGGGCATAGTTGGCCGAACACTGAGATGGATTGCGGAATTCTTAAGAGACAGGAAAATCTATATTGAAGCTGCTGATGGCAAAAGCACAGAGCATAAAGTGAATCAAGGCGTTCCACAAGGTAGTGTACTCAGTCCATTTTTATTTAACTGTGTTATGGCTGAATTACCCCATATCTTGCCTGCTACCTTGAATTATTCACTATATGCAGACGACTTGTGCATATGGGCTTCTGACACGAGTAGTCAAGCCGTTCAGCAAAAGTTACAAGCTTGCCTAACAGTGATTAATGATTTTTTGAAAAGTAGAGGTATGATTATTTCACTTGAGAAAACTGCTGTACTTCCTTTTAGAAGGAAATGCCTCAAGAGATTCCGACTTGTGCTAGACTCAGCGTTTGCAACTTGTGCGGCAACACAAGTTCTTAGGTATTATTATAGACAGACGGTTATCATGGGCTCCCCAAATAAAAGCATTATAAGAGAAAGTCAACTCCCTAATCAACATTCTTCGTCGATTTGTTGGAGTGAGATGGGGTAGTTCAACCTCGTCTTTATTACGCATTCACTCGGCGATCATTAGACAAAGAATAGCGTACTCTGCTCCTGTACTAGATGGAATATCCCGCAATCAAGAGGAAACCATTCAAAGATTAATGGCCAGAAGCCTTCGCATATGTCTTGGTGTTCCCCGTGCATCTGCCAGTGCTTTGGTAATTGCTGAGTCCCGCCAACCAACTTTTCATGCACTAAGATTTACGGAAACTTGTCGTCACTTTTTTCGTTTGGCAACACAACACGCTAATTATCCATTATGCCATAACCTTCAAGGTAGAACCGCTGCACGCATACATGATGAAATACGGCGGTGCAAAAAATTACTACCTGCTTACGAATACTGGCCTGCATGCGCAAATTATCCCCCATGGCGACTTGCAATTCCAGAAATAGTCACTTAAATTCCTGGGGTAGGTCGTAAATGTGATATGCCCGTAGTTGCGATAAAGCAATTAACTTTATCACATCTTTACAGTAACTACGTAGGTCGCATTCACGTATATACCGATGGATCATGTTCGAAACAAAGCTCTACATCAGCGTTTTATATACCTACATACCAAGAGAAAAGATCTTATAAGCTTTGCACATTTACAACGTCCACAACGGCAGAACTTTACGCAATACTTTCTGCTTTACGTTACATATGTCAGCATTCAGGACCTCTTCGCTGGGTAGTTCTGAGTAATTCGCAAACCTCACTGCTGAGCCTAAATGAAATCAGCTTAAGAAAAAGAAACAGCACATTGGAATATGAAATACAGAAGACATACGCCATAGCGAAAGATCTGCAACACGACATAACTTTACAGTGGATTCCAAGTCACTGTGAAATCATAGGAAATGTAACGGCTGATCAAATGGCACGTGAGGCTCATCAAAAGAATGAATTATCACTAGTTCCTTTAGCAATGAGTGATGCGCGTTGTTTATTGAACAAACTATGCGGTAAATTGTCCAAGGAAACTTGGTTCATAAATGATGCGCAGAACTCTCGATTATATAATATTGATCCTGGAATAGAATTCAATATTCCGTTTAATATTAACCGATCGGTTGAAACAACAGTACATAGGCTTCGGCTAGGCACTGCCTACACTAAAAGATTCCTGTATAGGATAAGAAAAACTAATAGTGCTACATGCTCATGTGGAGAGGCTGAAGAAAACATAGAACACCTCTTCTACGCTGTAAAAAACATTATGCTCCCCGTAAGAAGCTTTCAGACTACGGCGTGCCTCATAATCAGAACTGGTTTTGGCACGTAAACCCCGAAGAAGAAGAAGTGGTGTTTTGTGGCTAAAGCGCCCTTAGGCGTTGATGCACATACGCTGACGCCTGGTGGCACGTCTCCTTCATCACTACCAACGTCGATGACCATGAGCAACCGTCGTGCATATGGAAGCTGCACTACGCTGCACACGCTAGCACAACGCGAAAGACGAAGCACGTAACTGACACACTAATACAACGCGCAAGACAAAGCACGTAACTGAATCGTCACCGAGTCAATCAGCGCGTACAGCGCGTCGTAATTGCAGCCTCCGCGATCAACTTCAGAAACATTTTCAGAGCTAATTGCGGAGGCCACGCTCCGCTGTGCTGAGTACGGTGAACGCCACCTAAGTGGCGTTGGTAGTGCTTCTTGATGCCAGCGTCCCTTCGAATGCTGGCATCGAGGCGTCGTAGTGCTGAGACCACCGAAGCGTTTACTGTCGGTGCGCGTAAACTACGTGGCTTGGATAGACGACCACTATCCATAGGAAAAATGTTCGGTCCATGGCCGACAGAAAAACTACAAAACATCGCTGCGCGCGCCTTGGTACAAGTTTTGAAGGAATCAAAAATATTACAAGAATACTAAGTCAGATATTAGTTATTGCTGGCATTGTTATTATGAGCAGGTACTCTTGATTACATGTTTACTGTGTCTTCGTGTTCATGTGGCATTTGTGTCTGCGCACAAGACTGTTGCATTTAGAGCACGACATTGAAGAGGGACCTAATTCGTAAGTATACCCAATGTCATCTTTGTGAACTTGGTTTTGAGAACATTTATGCTTTGCGAACTCATGTGCTGTGTGTGAACACTTCAGGTTTGTGAGTATTTATGTTATGTGAATTCTTCTGTAGTGCGAACATTTATTTATATTTCAGTTAGGATTTTGTACGTGAATGTTCGTACATGTGGTTATTAGTCCAGTTTTGTGAGTTTTGACAACATTCCTAGGACAACTATCATGCAAGAGAAGAGGAGTAGCCGGCGCCACATATAGGCACCAACCTCTCCTTAAATACATTTAATTAAAAAAACACCGCATATCCACGGGGTGAATGATGATGAGTGGGCGAAGCTCCGGAGGGAATCATCGGTAAACCGTGAATCTTCCGTGTAATTCGCCCAGTCTCGCCGCACTAAATCGAACAATTGACTTCCACCAATGACACGCGCCATATGTGACGTCATTCCTATTTTATAACAGCGCCCTTCATTATAATTGCACCATCTCCCGCTTAAGGGGACGCTAGCACAAACGCGTTAGAAACGTGCAGTACTCTCTAGTAAGGGGGAGAGGCCACAGCGTCTTACGCAGCCGTTTACACATGCCGGAACGTGCACCGCGTTTACCGACGCCATCAGCGTTTATGAATACGGGGGTAAGGCGGAGAGGCCACAGCGTCTTACACCAGCTTCTAATACGGGCCGTAACGCGCTAGCACAAACGCGTTAGAAACGAGCAGTCTTTCTTTAATGTTGGGTATTTATTGTCATCGTGGTGCGTGTGTCCATGTGCGCTTCGGGGCGTAGTGGTTAGCGCCGCGCGTTCGGAAGCGAGGGGTCCCTGGTTCGATTCCGCGCTACGGACACAACTTTCGGAATTTTTTTTTCATAAGAGTAGACGTGGCTACCTACTACGACGACGACTACTACTACTACGACGACTTCTACTACATACTACAGAGGAGGGACAGACCCACACCCTAAGGAGCTTCGCCCCTAAAAAAAGAATGCTTGGACGTAAAGAGGCGGCCTAGGTGGCTCCAGTGGCCGCTGTGCTGATGCCAGCCGAAGCCCTCAGGAGTCGATGGGCCTGGGCAGTAGAGGCCGTTCTCGTGCCCTCAGCCTGCTGTCCCACCGCCGAAGTGTTTACTGAAGCACCTGGGTTGTGCTAGGATCCACAGCCGCTTATTCTGCTCCCCTAAGGAGTCAGGCTAGTGACGACACTGTGGTGGCAGCCCTGTGGAGCTGCGTTGCTTACCGCACACTTGAGCGGTAACGGTCTATTTACTGACGGTCAGCGACTTCCCACTGCACTGTATGGAAGCTAGACCGCGTAGAAGGATCACATTCGCATCCCCGTGACCGGGACAAAGCCTATCAGTGGACCTTAGGTGCCGGCCGGCACTAAGGCGTCTATTACAGATGTACAGCGTGCCTTGCGGTTGTGCTAACTAACAGTGAATGTTGCAGTAACGTTCCTAGGAACACTTTTCTTTTTTTGACGTGGTACATTTTTAAATCGGTCAGACGGGGTCGCTTGCTAAAACCGCATGCAACGAAACCACTTTAGTGCATTATTTACTTTTACTTTTGCAACTGTGCAATCCACTTGCCATAATTTTGGCGTCGTTGTGTAGAGGTAATATGCCATTACTCGATCGTACACGTGTTGCGTTCATAGTGGGTGCCGTTGTCGCGCCACGCACGATGCAATCGCAACTAAATTTAGCCTCCCACTAGGCGTTCAGGGAATCATAGCTCTGAACTACGTTTGTCGATCCGAGCCAGAGTGACCGTGTTTCATGTGGTTCAATGATAACATACTAGGTATAATCTATCAAGCTCAAAGCAGTGCTCATCAGAAGCTATACGGGCTACAACTGAGCAAATTTTTGCTGGAATATTGCGCTTGCTCGGTTATGGTGCAACCCGCGTTCGACGAACTCAGTCGATAAATGACGTGGCGAGACTCGGGTAGCAAAACAGAAGGATGCCAGTTCACGCCCACCATCGTTGACTGCGGCTGGCGAACTACGAACACGAATGTGAGCACGATTGCAAGACTAGACCGTATGACCCGCACCAGCTGGTCGGGCCCCACCAGTCGGTGGGTCATTTTTTTACGCTAGAGCCCAAATCCTCTCTGCAAAACATATGCGCCCACTATGAATAAGGAGCGCACACGATTTCGGAATTAGCGCTTGCTGTTGTCTGACGATAAAATTTGTAAGATGCGTACTAGCTGTAACTTAAGACATGTACGTAAGTTTTCTGATGCGTAAATAAATGCAGCTTGTGCAATTGGTTACGTCATTTCTGTACCTTAGTGCCCGTACATCCTATATACCCGCTGTGGTGGCGTAGTGGCTATGCCGTTGCGTTAATAAGCCCGAGAGCGCGGGATCAAATCCCGGCCGCGGCGACCACATTCGATGGGGGTAAAATGCAAAAGTGGTCGTGTATTGTGCAATTGGTGCACGTTAAGGAACCCCAGGTGGTCAAAAATATTCCGGAGTCCCTCACTACGGCGCGCCTCATAATAAAATCGTAGTTTCGGGACGAAACATTTCAAATTTCATTTTTTATACATCACATGCAGCAAGCACAAGATGTTTCGCGTACCCCACGGAGGCTGGCGTCCCTGATACAACCTTCCGTATTTTCTTTTCAATTTTTTGTCTTATGCCCATATATTCTCCTGTCGCCACTCGGTTTGCTGCCAAAACATAGAGGTTGCACTATTACTCTCTTCTATAGTATCAGCAGAGTGGCTGAGAGGTAAAACTATTCACTGGCAACCAGTGAATTGGAGTAGGATTCACAGCTCCCCTTACAATTGAAAGCTATTTATTTCTTGATATAGTTATCGCTCAGGTCTTTGTCATTCCCGCAAAGGTTACCGGCGGACTGCGGCAGGCATCAAAACGACTAGGGGGGGGGGGGGGTGAGCCCGGGGAGCCGTCGGTGTAAAACTAAAATCTTGCATACAGAGCAGAGTTCGTGCTTGTTAATACAACCTTCACAGTTATTCGTCATCCGCATTTCTCTATAGGATCCGATGAAACGGAGATTTTCAATCACTTGTCATTTGAATCACAAAAATAAAGTATTTAATCATGGAGTAGCCAGCTGGACATACATTGATAGTGATCGCACCAGGTTCTATCAACTGTAAAATGCATTAGCTGAAAATGTAATTGAAGCTCCAGCGTGCCTAGGCAAATATTGGCCAGACAACATGCTCAAAACATGTAGAAAATTATTCTCCATAACGAAACGGTCGCTTAATACATAGCCTAGGGCGTTCGTTCTCAACGTTCTTTGCTCCAACTTAGATTTTTTTCTCAACAGTCGTTTCAATACAAGCAAATATTTGTCGCCGGTCTTATTTTTCTATAGTGCTCGTTCCCATGATTCAGTCCCCAAGGCTATTTCGTGCATCGAATAACATCGCCGAGTGGAGGAGGGGGGGAGGCTGTCACTCGCTCGTTCTTCGCACGTCTCGCTGGCCACCTGGAGATGGCCACGCCATCGTGGACGATGCGGCGGAGAAGCATATCTGGCGCATTATCGAACGCTGACGACGTTGACGCCGACGCACCACGAAGAGCATAAATTGGCAGCGTCTGCTCTCCAAGGCTGCCACCAAGGATCTCCGGGAAGGCGAGGATAGACGCCGAGGGAAAGGCCACGAGCTCTCGGAAAACCGAGTGTCGGCGATGGGCGACAAGAGCGGGGTACTGTCACCTC
The DNA here is from genome assembly GCF_013339745.2 of Dermacentor silvarum. NCBI lineage: Eukaryota > Metazoa > Arthropoda > Arachnida > Ixodida > Ixodidae > Dermacentor > Dermacentor silvarum. The sequence goes on from NW_023606070.1 coordinate 128,565, forward strand.
CCTCGTTCGTTCGTTCAGGCTATTAGCTCACATCGACAATCAATGTCTATAGCTTTGAACATATTCTTTCTTTCACTTTTGTAAATGAGTGCTTGCTCATGTTTAAAGTGTTCTTTTTATTGTCATTTCTATATAATAATTTTAAGGCTAATTATTTTTTTTCATAGAAGTGGAATAAAGTGGGCGAAGGCGTCTGCTTTCCAGCACCTCCAGTAAGTCCCCATTTAACCCTACCTACCTGGTAAAACAAAAAAGGCTTCGATTGGCAATGTATGACTTTGGAGTATGGCCGTTACCGTGACACTACAGGAGGACAATTTGGCGCGATGTTTTTACGTCTGCCAATCAGCGCCCTTGGGTGCCTGACATCGGTGCAGTGTCCCTGTGTACAGAAAAATAGTTATAGAACTTAATATTTCTTTTTTGTGTGTGATGCGTGAAGCCAATAAAGTGGCCAGGACAAAGAAAACTGGGTGAGAAACAAAACGAGTAAATGCATATGTAGAGCTGACGTGACTAAATATAACCTCCAGCCAAGACTCATGCACGGCATTTTCTGCCCGGAATTCTGTTTGCACAATTTTTTATGGCCATAGCAATTATATGGCCGTTACCGCCGTCGTCGTCGGCGTCACCGTGATGTCCTGCATAAAGTTCAAGTGCGATGATATCGTGCGCACGCGCCCCGTACACTGCATGTGCGAGTGAACGCGTGCGAAAGTGAGCCATGATGGCGGCTCGATCGCGCGCGAGCTCACGTAGGAAGGCGGGAAGAAGCACGCCATCTGCCATCGCACGAAGCACGGGGGGGGGGGGGGGGGCGTTTTACTCCGGCAGCAGCTGCATATGGCACAGCCGAGCGCGGCCGCGCAGGCGCTATCTTGAAAGCGATCTGCGATGGGGACAAAGTGCACCGAGCTCTGATAGCTTACTGTGCACTGTGTTCTCGCCACTTAGTTTCGCGTTGAAGCGAGAGGCCGCACAAAGGTCAATTCGCTCGCTGATGCTGTCGCGCTTCCTCACTCCAGCGTTTTGACAGCGAGTGTCGTCGGCCATCGAGTGAGATGTGTTCATGTTTGCCTGTGCACGCGTGACACCACGCTTGTTAATTTAGATGGTAAGTGAATTTTTACAAGTGTAAAGGCCGATAAACTACAGTGTTTACTTCGCATTGCTCTAATAATTTGCTATCGCAATCGATGTTTCTCCTAGCTTCGGGCGAAACTGGTAGCTTCTTATGTATAAGCGATCGGATATTCCTTAGTTTACTTTGTATTGCTGTCTATTGTCGTATGGAACTGCGAATTTTCAGTCGCTGTTTTCGCAGTCATATCAGTGCTCATTATTTGTACTTATATGTATGTTTGTACACTGCCCACAGTTTCATTTCTTTAAAGCGCGTAAGAGAAGGTTCCTACAGTTGCTTCATTTCGGGGCCACATTCTGTATTAACTTTTATCTAGTGCACACACTAAGGAACTTTGCGCCATTGAAGGTTTTTTTGTGTCTATAACTAACCTGCTTACGCCCTTGGAATAGCGTGCTTGAAAGATTTATTACACGCATTTGAAAGGGTAATTTTTTAACTGCGCTCTCTCTTAATGGGCATTTACCTGAATACCAATACGTTTTCTTTTTTGCAGCGATGTCTGTGGTGATACCACTACCCTATTCTTTAGCTGTCCGCCGAAGTTATGCCGAAGTACTTTCCGAAACGTTTATAAAAAAGATAACAAAAGTAGCCTCTCAGCACGCCATTTGGTTTCGAAATGCGGTACTGCACATTTCCACTCGGAAGTGTCACGTTCTCGGCGGCAATTTACCTTCAGGAGGTGGGATGCACGGTCTTTAGAGGACGGTGATGACTGACGCCGGATGACTGCGAAGGACGGTATTGTCAAATACCAAGGCGCGCATAATGTTAATATTCTAATAACTTCACTTGAAATTCTTCAGGCACACAGCATCTCATACACTTAATGTCTGAGAACGTAAATTATCCTGTTTAAGGCAGCACCAATTAAGCTCTGGTAATTTAATGAAGTTGTGTACTTTGGCAGAACTGATCCTCTCTACCACAGCACCAATCAAGTTCTGATAGTTTAATGAAATTTTATACCTTCGTTGATGAGTTCGCGAAAAGTAAAATTTCTGTTGGCATTTCGCTGAGAATCTGAACACTGCAACTAGTTTTTGACAGCAATGGTTGCTCATTTTTTATCACGCATAGGTTATTTTACGTAACCGGGTATATGTCGTCACGATCTTGTTTCCCTCTCATGTTTTGCTCAGTTTCCATTACTGAAGCCGTAGATATATTGCGCTCATTTCGAAATGACGTATCTTACTTGTATTTAGACAAGCTCAGTTCACCTGCTGCGTTTTTTGCCTAGATAGATCGTCACTGTCGTCGGCTCTAGTTGGAGGTGGCAAGTAACGATAAAGCTGTTGATGAAATCATCATCAGCCGCAACAGCAGCAGCAGCAGCAGCAGTAGCAGCAGCCGCTGCGCTGCCACCGCCGCTGCCGCCGCCTATTTTTATGCACATGCACTGCAGGACCCTGTCTATTGCGCAAGCTCATTCCACTTGCGCCTTCCTAATTTCAACACCACACCTAATTTTCTGCCGCCCTCGACTGTGCTTCCTTCCCATTGCATACATTCTGTAAATCTAATGGTCCACCGGTTATCTCTGCCAAGCACATTACACGGCCGGCCAGCTCTATTTTTTTTCTCTTAAGTCGACTAGAATATCGGCTATCCCCGTTGTTCTCTGATCCACCGATCTCTTCCTGTCTCTTAACATTAGTCCTCAGATTTTTCGTTCCATTGCTCTTTTGTGGTCCTTAACTTTTATCGAGCTTCTATGTGAACTTCCGAATTTCAGCTCCATATCTTTACACCAGTAAAATGCAATTAGGAAACATTTCTTTTCAACGGCAGTGGTAAGCTCGCAGTCAGGATATGGTAACACCTACCGTAGGCACTCCAGCTTATTTATTGCGATAGCAATTATATGGACACTCCAAAGCGGATTTCTGCCGTCGGCGTCGCCGTCGCCGTCGCCGTCGCCGTGAGGTTCCATATGACGTCAACGGCGATAAATCGGCGCCGCGCTCCGGACGCTGTATGCGCGAGTGAAAGGGCGCGAGGGACGCGCGCTTTCACAGGAAACGACGCACGTCGAAGAACAAACGCGCGTTCTGCGCCGTGCTCCCTGAAGGCTGCGAATTAAGCGTCTCTTTCCTCCTTCCATATTAGCGAGCAAACGCGACGTTTTTCCTCGCGAAAACGGTTGTGGGGGGGACAGGAAAAGAGCGAGGGGAGGCGTTTAGCTGCGGCACCAAATGCGTATTTATATATAAACGCCGCGCGAGTTCAGTGCGAACGCGGGCCAAACGCCGACGGCGTCGACAACAGTTCTGCGCGTTGCTGGTGCTGCTGCATTTTGCTACCAAAGCCGCTCACCTTACTTCGTACGACATTGCTGTGTTGCTATCGCATTCATTGCTTCGCCCTTAGGCCGAAACTGTGACATTTTTTATTCTTCTATTTGTTTTCATTATTAGGGTCCCCTGTGAGTAACTGACCTAGATAAACGTACTCCTACACCAGGAACCTTACTGGCAACCATGAAATCTTGTTCCGTTGCCAGGCCATTGAAAATTATCTTTGTCTTCTGCATATTAATCGTCCACCCTACTATTACGCTTTCTCTAATAAGGTCTACAATCATTAGCTGTAATTCGTCCCCATTGTTGCTGAATAGGACAATGTCATTTGCAAACCGATGGTTGTTTGAGATATCGCCGTTGATCCTCACCCCTAAGCCTTCTCAGCCTAATACCTTGAGCATGCAGTGAATAACATTGCATAGATTGTGTCCACTTGCCTAACCCTTTTTTGATAGGTAATTCCTACTTTTCTTGCGGAAAAGTACGGTAGCTGTGGAATCTTTGTAGAATTTATAGAGAGATGCAATACACAATAATATAACTGCCGTCGCGTTTCAAGCTTTGTGATGCCATGAAAACCTTTCTCTCTAAAAAGAGGGAAATCCTTAATATGAATGGTTTAAAACGAAGCTCAGTAGTCTTACATACACGAAAGTCAAGTGGTCTATTTATATTGACCTAGCACTGTACAAGTAGGGAGGACCTGCGATGTAATGCTTTTTTCATTAACGTAATTCTCTGCTGAACTATTTACGCGAGAAAATCAGCTTCGTTAAGCAGGTAATATGCACCGAAAAAAAAGTTATGGAGAAGCGCTAACAGGCAGCAGAGTCCACAACGTTCACTACTACGACTTCTTCAACTTTTGTTGAAAATGGTTACAGTTCATATTGCTGATATAGAAATAAGTTTTTTTTTGCCAGTGGCAAGATCCATTGCGGTAAAATCACGGGTTAACGAAATACAGAGTGAGTGAGTGAGTGTGTGCGTGGTGTTTTCCAAATTTGGTAAGATTAAACGAGGAGCTGTACTTTAGAAAACGAAAATATCCCTAATAGGTAATGTTCCTTTGTCTACTTTCATTCATATGTATGTAGTGCGGGAAGTTATATAACATTTAAATGGCGATTATGAGTTTGCCAGTCTGTTTTCGCACTTAATTTTACTAATGGCCCGCAGTTTGTTTACGCTAATGATCACTTCTTTACTTTCAAGCCAGTTAACTCAGATCCTTCAGGCTACTGTGCTCGGGCCTTTACTTTTTTCTAATATACATTAACGTCTGTCTGACATATATCCTCAAGCATTCGCCTCTTTGGAGAGACGGCGTAATTTATTGCGCCGTCAATGAAAATTGGGGCAAGGTTTCCCTTAAAGATGACTTAAGAAAAATGAACAACTGGGGTGCTATAACCTAAAGCTATTCCAAACGGTTTCTACGTCTTTCTGCCACTATGCCTCCACAATTGTCAAAATATTTTCGCGCCACACGGCCCATGTCACCTCTCTGTGATGCGACATGACTAAATCTGCGAAAACTCCCCATGAATGGTTAGGCCAAACAACAATAGCAAAAGACGTTATTTCCCATCCTAAGCCTTTTTTTTACCAATAGCCCTCCGCCAATAGTCCAAGTTTTCGGGCTGCGCCCACACAGCTTGTCTGTCAGGCTACGTCACAAGACCCCAAACACTCTCCACGTTAAAGTGACGTACAGGAACTACAGATACCCTAATTTGGCGAACAAAAGTGAGATTTCTTGAAATAGGGGGAGACTGCGCTGTTCCGGAAGGAATAAAAGTTGGCCGCCAGCACTCATCTCTATATATGGCGCTAGCTACTCGGAGTTGCCGGCGAGAATACATTCCTTTGCGTCCAATAAAAAACATTTGGCGTGGCAGTATAGCCCTTTCGCAACGTATACGACATCGACCTGGCAAATTTTCTTCGCTGTAGACCGGTCTTAGCGGCATTTTTAACTACCCGATGCTATGCCGCGGCGCTTTTGAACCAGCCACCGCTAGCTAAGCAAGGGGAAGTGGACCAATAGCAGACGCAGGTGCCACTCTCCTCACCTACTACTCTCACAGCACTAACTCGTACTTACCGAAACTTTCCCCAGTTCTGCGCGTTCATCGCCTCTTGTCAGCCAAGAGAAAATCAGGGAAAACCAGAAAGAACTTTTCAAGGATAGGCAACGCTTGGTAGGCGAACAGAAGTGACTTCCTATAAACGAGAAGAGATTGTGACTGCGCGGTTCACCGCCTGAAGCTCGCGTGGGCGGGGGGGTTACGTAAATTGGACTTCAGACGATTGGAATAAACTTTTAATGAATAGTTTTACGTTATATGGCGCATAGTGCCAAACATGGCTTATATCATTGAAGGTAGGAAAAAACGTCATTGGTATCTTTTGATACGCGATATTTACACCACTCATAATTGGGTGGTCACATACTACTGATAATCATGGCATCACATTTACCTGTCGCATTACGCAGCTGTAAGCACTCTGCATAAGATAGCGATAAGAATTATGACCTTTTCACCTTAAAACGCTCCATCTGCTCCATTCTTTAAATGTTTAAATATTGTGCCATTCATTCAGGCTCGTAATTATAAAACTGCAGTCTTAATTCACACATAGCATGTACTAACATTCCTTTTTCGTCATCCTACCTAGAGTGTTCCCGTCGTAAAACAAGGCAGGGGAAGTGCATCAATTTAAATTCGTCAAAAGCCAATATGTGTAGAGCCTTCGTGGGATGTCCTTTGCTGGCCCCAAAATCTTGAATGAAATAGCCCGGTGTATTAACATACCTGGAATTTTACAGCCACTTAAAAAAAAACATAATACCACAGAATTTCTTGTGGTATTAACAGTAGACGTCAATAGAGACTTTAGTATTGCGGAAAATGCTTGCGTTAGCGTTAGCGTGTTACGCACGCTAAATCTTTGCGGAACGCTGTTCGATAGAGTTTTAGTATAGCGTAAGGCAACGATGCGCCGCTAAGCGCAAAACCATCTAGCTGCGAGTAGTCAAAGCAAAACTGAGCAGCTTGACAACCAACTAGCCGTGTGGATCCACGCCAAGCCTTGAAACGAGCCTGCATGTCAAGCGCTCGGGCCGAGGGCGCCGCCATGTTTGCAACGCTAAAATTTAGCGAGTGTTTAGCGTCTCCGCTATATTCGAAAAATAGCGGACACACGCTACGCGCAAAACTGAAATGACGTTCTGAGCGTGCGCAGTTTGACCCCGCTATTTTATTGCGTTTAGCGTGGTGCCATTTCCGCAATACTAAAACTGTCTAATGTATACCAGTTGTGACTTATTATGTAGCTTGATAAAATATTACATTTATTTGGGAATACCTATTCTATCTTCCATATTCACTATCCATGTATACACTTTTTATGAATGTTTTATGATGTCTGTGCCTTTTGGTTCGTCTTTCGGTTTCATCTGTTTTAGAAAATTTTATATAATGGATCCATTACTAGCCTAATTGGCTAAGGATCCAGATGCGTCATCACAGTACTGTTGTACCACTTGTTTTTGTCAATCAAAGTATTTCATTTCATTTCAATTCAATTGCGTTTATAACAGTCAGCGATTTCTTCTGTCTCTTAAATCAAATATTTAGGACCTTATAACTAATATAATGAAACTCTAATGATAAATTTCATAAAAAAGTCTATGCTCTAGAAAAATAAACGCCCTAGCTGTATGGACAACAAGCGCCTATACCCTTTTGGATGGCACAACACGTTAAAGCTCAGAAAAAAAATAGGTAGGAAAAATTTCCAGCACAAATATGGTTTCGAACGCATGCTTTGCAAACATGGCGAGCAGATTACGCTCAGTGCATACGCGATATTTATTCTTTTTTTCTCTTTACGTATGGCAGGACAGCGCTAAATATTATGTCACACTAGTAAAGAAGCAGAGACGAAAAATGCTCCAAAGAGCATATCAGCAGAGTGTGGAAATAGCTGCAGTGTAAATGAAGCAGCCAAGAAAGCTGCTGTGGATATAGGCGATAGCGCCGCGTCGTGGGAGGTAAAAGAAACTGCAGATTTTCTCCTTCGCGGTTCTTCGAGAACCAGATGCGACAGTGCATCAAGGCCACCTCAAGCTAAATAAACATCATCCCACGGTAGCGTGGTATAAGTCCATCTGGTAGGTAGTGGTCTTTTATTCGTGGCATACATTTTCTTGGCGCCCAGACGGCAGAAGGCAGTAACCGAGGACACAAGTGAGCGTGAATAGGAAATAAGAGGGCGAAAGAGAGCGAACAGGAAAACTGGAGCTCTTCTCCTCCATTGCGAAAACACGTTCACGCTACTGAATAGCGACGTGGCAAATTCATTCTGGTTCCCCTCGCTTTACAAAGGAACGGCTGCAGGCACAACAAAAATGTGATGATCAAATACTCTGGTAATGCACCGGGGTGCATTCGTGTCCACGCTTTCTTCACGCGCTACCGACGAACTTCATTTACGCCGCGTCAGTGAGCTGGTGCCCTTTAGATGGCCGGGTGCATAGTTTCTCCGAGTTGCTGGCTCCCGAGAGGGTGCTTCTCTCCTTTGGAATCCGAAGAACAGAACGCACTCAAGCAAGCTTTGTCCAGAGGCAACATGCCGTCTCCTTCACTCAAAGGAAAATTGCACTCTCAGGCGTGCTTTCTCGTGTCTCTAATTCACCCCTTACACCCATTGAAAAGCGTGTTTGCGCTAACTAACGCACCCATATGAATGGGTGATTTTTTTGGAATTGCACCTTTTCCTCATTTGGGTGTTTCGTTGAAAAGCAGACTACGTTTTCTTTTTACAGATGTGTTATTCTATGAGTACCCGTCTTTCGGATGTCCACCAAAGTAAGCCGGAATTCCTTTCCGAGACAGTTATAAACATAAAGCGAAGAACAAAAAACTGCGCAGCACTCCACTAGAATTCAAAATGTGGACCTATATATTGCCAGTTGGAAGTATTACCTCAAGCCTCTCCGCTTTTCTTTTTTTCTTACATGGTATTTATTGCATCATGTATATGCGAGAAAATATTATATGCGAGAAATTGGCAAGCACTAGCGAATACATCTCATACGCATGACCTAGAAAGGACCTAAATATCGCGTTGAGCACGCCATGCACACACAAAAACGACAAGCAGCTTTGAACTTAAATATGTGGCAACGACAAGCAACTTCAGAAGAGGTGGTACCAGTCCGGTTGAAACTCTGGCAAGTCATACATGTCCTTCAAGTGACCGATCGTTTGAGCGTACTGAAATTTTGACGAAAAAAAAACAGGTTCAGCGTTTCGGTCCAACATGCTTGTCTTCCATAAGCTATGTAGTCCAATTAACGAAAACATATAAAAAGGGACGTCTTCTCCCTGGGGTGCAATCAAGTATCGGATGGTATGGTGATTCAAAATGAAGTCTTTCTTGAGAGTTCTTCTCATGGCCACTCCGCCACTACTAACGCCGGAATAATGCGGCACCTAAACAGTGCGCTGCATTGTGCCTGGAGCAGCTATGATAGGCTGACGCCTCCCTCTTCAATTTATTTTTAAACCAGCACCGAGATGAAACAATTTACGCGAAGCGAGCAGTAAGATCTCGAAGGCAGGAAGGATAGAGCAGGGAAAAATAACTGTCGGCCAAATTTTACAACCGGGGCGCACTATGCCTCTGCAATAAATGATGTGTTGTTATCGCTGGTAGACTACTCCGCATGTACCTGCCAATTCCAACTGATACTGCATAAACAGGGGAATAATTACCGCGAACAATATAGCACCTGACACTTGGCAGCTGGTCCATAAAACAACACCGAGCTTAAACCATCATCGTTCGTCCTGTGTTCTTCCTTTCTCCTCCATGTTTTAGCGCTGTTTTCTTCCATGGATTCGTATACCACCAAGCTCGCGGTGAAACGCTTGTGAGCTTAAACAATTTAAATGAAGCCAGTGTTAAAATCGAAGGCGACAGTAGGAAATCCACACGGGACGCCATATACGGAAAGAAGCAGGATGATATTCATAACCTACTGCGACCACATGACGGGCTCGAACAATGACTTGGCGCAAACCACTGTGAAATGAACCAGTATGGCTTTTCACCTGCTTTGAATGTTGAAGTGCCCGAGCACCTTTAAATTCTTAAAAAAAGTGCGTATCGCACAAAACATCCTTCTATAGCACCCTGAAGTTATTATAAATGTGCACTAAGCTTGTTCTGCTAACTAATACACCAATTTTTGAAGTTTTCAGTAAAAGTAAGGGTGCAAAAAAGGTGTTTCCACATACAATCCACCCTTGCGAGTGCAATTTTCCTTAGTTCGATCGTATTTCTATTTCACTGTGGGCTCCTACGTGTGGCGTCATTAAGGTATCGCTTACGTGGAAGGGCAAAGTCTCGGTAGCGTGAGTTCCCACGCATTGGTGACAATGTTCATAACGAGCGCTACCCTGTTTTATGCTTACAGGCGCACTTGAAAGGGCTTCACTTGAATAAAAATACGGCCAAATGTCTCTCAAGGGCAATTATCATCGTGCGAAGCATTATACCGGGCGTTTCTACGAATAGTTTAAGTTGTATTTAAAAGAAAGGCCGCTTCGAAATAAATGTTCTATTTCTTCGGACATATGCCGTCAGTGGTGCCGACCACGGGGCGAGGGGTGATACGTGGTAATTAGCGCGAATTTGCAAGAATCCGTTAATTAGATTCGAAACTTTTTGTTTAAGCGGGCTCATCGCAAGTGGTAAATTGAAACAAACTCTCCGACTGTTCGGCTTGGGAAAATGCGCTTACCTACGGGACTGTGGCACGACGTTTTTCCGCTATCAGAGCGCGTGAAACGAAAACTGTGAGGTGCAGCCAGTGCAAAGCCACGCCCCTCGAAACGACGTTCTGCTTACGTCACAAAACAGCGGACAGTCAGCGCGCAGCGACAGCGAGGAGCACGGAGCCGGATTTCTAACGGGACGTGTAAGCGAAAAATAGATTTTTTTTTAGTGTGAACCGAAAAATAGAAAATTATCTCGCGTGACCATACACATCATATATAGTTTGTTCTCTTAAGCTGCATTAAAGTTTAAAATTCCCTGCGCAGATAGCACAATTCTAACCCTTAAACTAAATGACTCGATGATGCCGGCCTTACTTTCATGAGCAGAAATGCGTTATCAAGAATTTAATAAAGTTTCACTCATTAAGATTTTCAGTAAATATTTACCGCACATATTGCAAGTTGCGAATTGTCGCTAGTGAGTTCGCAAGGCATATCGACTTTGAACGAATTCAGGGGATGGCACCGGTTTCGATATATGAACCGTCAACGTGCTTGCATTTATTGCAAGGCGCCTTGTACGTGGGCCAGTGCTGCTCCCTGCCGAATTGTACATCAGGGGGCCGGTCGTATACCCCTGTCATACTGGCAAATTTAGTGTCATTTTGAGCAAGTGCACTTTGACACACAGAGTGTGACTTTGGCGGCGCGCTGCTACACGAGGAAGAGAAGTGCACTTTGAAAATAATGGTGCTGAGGATGAGTGAGTCAGTAGCACAACATATTTGTTATTTTAGGCAATAATTGCTAAGTAATAACGTATTATATATGAACTGCTTTTAGAATAAAATTTAGGTGCAAATGAAGTGAATCATTGCAATCGCATCAGCGCCATCGATCATCACGAGCCAAGAAAAGACGGCATCGTATCCAAGGCAAGCGCATCCAAAATGGCGGATTTCGTTGGTGATGGCAGCGAAAGTTGTGGCAGGCGTTTGGAGCGTCTTTTGGCAGCACTTATTTGATCCCGAATGAGGCACTCGCGGCTAACGTTGCTCGCGGCGGACGCGGCCATTGCACGGCCAATGGCAGGGCATGTGCTCTGGCAGTCCCTTGGAGGCTGTGGCCGTCAACGGCCTGAGAGCGAGAATGGTCAACTAGTAATTTTTGTCGTGGAGTACGTTTTAATACGCATTAGTATTCCTAATAATGAAAAATAGTTAAAAAAGACTACCCACTCGGCTTTTGAAATTAGTTTATTTATTTCTGAGCCCCTGCTGCCGAGACTACACACTTCGGCGGAGCAAAGTGAGTTTGGCGAACGCACTCGCCAGCGAGTGCGCTTTGCAGCAAGTGTCACTACGCGTGCCCGTGTGACAGCATGCGAATGACACTCGGGGCAAAGTGCACTGGCTCAAAGTGCACTTAAGTTGTCCCGTGGGTCAGGGGTATTAGTCAAGCTGCAGTGTATGCAGCTCTTCCCCGTTGCCCCCTTTCTCTCTTCTTCAGTTGACTAAATTTGTTTGATTGCTTGATTGAATAGTTCATTGATTCATACAAATGCACTGTTGGCTCTCTTATTTTTTAAAGATCACGTTTTTTTATGAATTGAAGCTTAAAAGTAATTGAAACGCCGATATATATGTCATAAATATGAAAATTATATCACATAACTGGCGTCCCCATGAGAATTCGTTGCAAGTGGACAGGCCTTACGAAGTCACCGGCTACAATTCGTAAATTGGAATATGCGCCGTAAATAATAAGTTAAAAGTTAATTGGTGTAAATATGGTAAGTATCCAATTAGGCATTTTGATTTCACATAATATAATGGCCGACTCATTGAGTAATGTATATAATTCAAGGGTACGAATTGTGCTTTAGAAGGGTCCGAGGTCGAGTTAGTTGGCACTAATTCATAACCAAGAAACAGTGCGAAATAAATCCAGGACAAGAAGACAATCAAAATAAGTGCACTTTTTGGGCTGTCAGCGCTCGTCATGTGTCGGCTTTCTTGTTCAGGCTTTATATCATGGTAGCTATGAATTATGGTAGCAGCTCTAGGTGATTATAGCTTTTAAATTTGGCGCAGTAAAAAAAAGAACAACTGGCATAATGTTTCACGTTAACATCAAGCAGTGAAGGCCGCATATCAAGTGACGAGTTCCCGAACCTCGCTTTGGCATGCATTGTTCAAACTTCGAAGGCGCCTAGCTAGACATGTGCAGCGGGCCAACATGAAAACACAGAGCTCCCACTCAAGTGGACGACGCGCAAACTCCATGTGCATGACGAATTGCGCAGTAGGTTGAGGAATGTGAGGCGCGTGATGCTGGTGGGAAGCTTTTTCTATTTTGCCCGCTGTCTTTGTGTTCTACCGTACGGACTGTGGCTGCCGTTTTGAGCATAACTACCGCTCATTCGTTCGCTAATACCCCGTAAACCGAAGACCATAATTCATAAAACTAAATTTGGTCTTCGAATGAATTGCATGAAATTGAATTTAATCGCCCTTCACTCGGTAACGTAATTGCAGAAAGACCAAGAAAAAAAAAGCAGTTTCAGGGCAACCTGGCCACCCATACACAGCGGAGCTTCACAGCGGCTGAATGAAAAGACCCAAGCACGTCTATTTACAGCATGCAATACCTATGGTACAATTGCTTTCTTCTGATTTTCCAGTTTGATCAGTTTCTTTTCTTTTTTTAATTTCCATGGTGTATATAGCGCAAGTTGGCGTGTTCATGCCATTATTCAATACGTGAACATCTCTTGCATGAAAAGTCGCAATGTGCAGGTAACAAATGAAAAAAATTCGTCGCCCCTTCCAGTCCGTAAAGATGGTTAACCAGTGAAGCTGACACGTGTGGCCCCGGTGTTGTTCACTTAGTTAATCCCTAGGGTTCATTAAAGTATTTCTCAATTACGAGGTTACACACACGTTCGGCTATGACGGAGAGAACGACGTCCCTGGCGGTACGCCCGCAGTCCGCCGTTGTCGCTTGCGTTCGATGTGTCGAGTTTGCTCGGTGGCGTGGTTAGCAGCATTCACCAGCCATTGCCGCTTGCGATTCTTTGAAATTTAATTGCTTCAAAATAAATCTGTTCACTGCGTAAGACAATGAATGGCTCATACCCCTTAAGCAATGGCTCATACCCCCGTAAACGCGGCCTCCCCATTACGACGACAGAAGAGAAGTGAAATTCTACGCTGGAATGATGAACAGAAACGCAGCCAGCTGTAGACGAAGACGACGACGAACGCGGGTGCAGTGGCACGAGCCCGTGCCGAGCACGAGCCAACGACCCAGATGCGGAAAATAACGATGACGCTCGAGCCAATGCTGATGATGATAATTTTCTTTACCCAGCTGATTTCGCCTAACTATACACGATTTCGCCTAGACATATACAGCTTAGATTTAAAAGGTTGACTTATCACCTTTTTAGGTATTCAGTTTAGGACGCATAATTAAATGGCAATATTGAAGCCTAGTTGCAGTGAAGTCATGTCTGCTTAGCAGAAATGCTAAGAACAAATCCGCTTTTCTGCCATTCGTCCCTAAAATGCGCTACGATTAAGAAATAAATTAGCTTTTTTTTACGAGTGTCCCAAAGGCCTCCCTCTAGGATGTCGTGACGATGTTAACTAAGCTGAATTCTGTAAGCGTAAATAATTGACCAGAACCGCTAGAACCAATAAATGTTCTGCGTGAACCGTGATGGCGGGAATAATTCTTTGCTGGAGTTTCAGGTTTTTTACGAAGTGTGACTCCTTGGTCATGTCACTTTTTCACAATGTGATGTTCTCAAGTCTTGTGACAGTTCTGGTTCAACCCAATATGGTATTGTAGACACTGCCTATATCTAGAACTGAACTGCAAGAGACTGCGCTAGAACTTTATTTTTACTTTAATTGTCACGACCTGTCCTTACTTGCCATGCAAATAGTTTGTGTTGTGACATAAATGTATTATTATGAATTTTGTGTGCTTCCGCTTTCGAGTTTTACTTACTTTTCCTTTTATTACTCTGTCTTCTTTCTATGTTGTTTCAACCGGCGTCACTTTGATATGTTTGGCTAAGCGATGAATCATTAGCCAGATCCTCCCGCAATACCAACCTCTCAGCCCACATATATTTATATGATTTTAAAAACTGCGATGTAGATGCCTTTATTTAGCAGATTGTGGGGACGCATATCTCGGATTAATGGTAGTCACAGGATTATTGCGAAGCAGAAATTAGCTTATTATGTCTAGGCTTGCCCCCTTCGGAAGTTCGGGACGATATTAACCACGATTCAATAGCATACTTCAGCTGAGTTTTGGGAGGGGTATATGCAAAGTGGGGCTAGTATTATAATTTGTGCTTGACGCAGAGGAGCTCAATACCGCTTGACTTTAGTTTCGCAGCTGCAACATGTGGCTTAAGCGAAAATTTAAGAAATCTATATACGAGCGAATTATTTTTATTAGGAACCAGGGCATGGCGATTTCATTCGTACGTAATGTCCGCCTATTTCCCCAACCTGGCGCACCATCGCTATTTGGCGAGCCTGCTTCGCCAAGAACCGCTCCGTGTGCAAATCAGGCATGTAACTCCTTCTTTCAAGTTCAGTGAGAACAGCCTTAGGACAACATTGAGCAAATCCGAATTATTGCCACGACCGCCTGCAGAGGCTGGGCACAAGTTTCAAGTTTGAGATCCACCTTAGGATTCTACGAGACCAGGTGGCACTGCCACGTCGACTGAGACTTTGTGTGACATATACACGACACTGCATAACGAAAATAGGACACGGGGATAATCCTGGCTGTTGTGTGTCTTCCACCCTGAGACTATTCAACATGTGCCCTGTGTGTGCCCAAAGTAGGCGACTGCGGGGAACACACTTATAGCGACAGTGTGTTTTCAAGACTCCTGGCCTCTTTCAGAGGAACCCCTTCTAGGAGCCAGGGAAGATGTCGAGAATGGAAGCTACGACCGTAAAAGTAGTATTAGACATTCTTAGTGAGGCCGGTATGGACAAGCTGTGAAATAATGAATGAGATATCTAACATTGATGTTATGACCTGCATATTAGTAGTTATAATGCATGCAGATAGCTTAGGCAAGTTTTATTCAGTTATAGCTGATAAAACTGAATAGAGCTTACGCTTTATTCTGTTATGAGTTTTCATGTAGGGTTTTGTGCACAGTGTGCTTGGTATATATATATATATATATATATAATATATAGATATCTATATATATATATATATATATATATCATGGTATATGCTGTATACGATGTGCATTTTTGATCAGTGTCAGGGACACTGATCCCGCTGCACTGATTGGATTGATGCATATCGCATAGCATTTTTTCATGAGCGCTCCTGATCCTCCTTTACTCTCATGTTTTAACGCGACAGCGTTAAGGGCCCGGTGTCGCAGAAAATCCGGTGTCGGCGTGAGCTCGCCGGCGGTGGTGGTGGAAACAATCATTCCGAACCACCCCGACCGAGCAGGCCCTTCGCGTGGCGCTAGGCGTTAGGGAACACAAATTTAATCTCTCAAAAAAAACACGTCAGAAAAATTGTAAAGTACGACTTTACACAACCTACAGACGTGATAGCGTCGAATTGTAATTTGAATATACGAGAAAAAAGCCTGATAAGCAGCCAGGGATCTTGGAATGCTATCGCGTTTCACTCTTAAAGGCGAAGTTTAAGCGTCCTCCAATTCTGATGGTGCGCTGCTAAAGCAAACAACGCTCATGCAACACTTTTTTCCTCTTCCCTTTTACGACGGTGTGGAGTAGCTGTCCGGACACACGCTCCTCCGGCCAACATCTCTGCTTTTCCGCTCATTAAATATTATTCTCTCACTCTCACAGGGGATTTCTAAAGAATTTGCGAGCATGTTTTTTCTTGAAAGAGTGAAATTTTCGCGTGACTGACCACTCGGCCTGAAGTTTAGATAAGTGATGCAATCGTCACGTGTGCAGATATCCAATTCTCATTTAGATTCAAGCGCGGATGCATTGCGCAAGAACAAATTTCCATTTCTCATTAATTCTTTCGTTGTTTTTCCATGAAATCTTTGTTCCGTAGGCCCACGAATATTTGCTTTCCTTTAAAAGCAACCCGCCGTGGTAGCTTAGTGGCTATAGCGTCGCGCTGCTTAGAGGTCGCGGGTTGGCACCCCGCCACGACCCCGCATTTCAATGTAGGCTAAACGCGAGAATGCTTATTAACTTAGTTTAGATGCACGTTAAAAAAACGCCAGGTGGTAAAATTAACCCCAAGTACGGTGCAAACGCCAGTCAGAAGGAAATGATGATGTGCGTCCATGGCATGAATGAGGCGTGATAAGAAAGAAAGGTGAGGAGACACGGCGAGGGCATGAGGTTAGCACTCTAGTTTATTGGCGCCATATTTCGCGCTGGATTGCGAGGAAAGTTGCTAGAAAAAGGCGGCCTCGCGAATATATCTTCGTTCGACAACTGCACCGTACTAACCATGGATCACATTTAGTTTATTATTGATTTGCTTGACTAGACGTTTCGGAGTACTGTGGAAACTTTTGAAAAAGTTGTGTAGGACAGCAAGCAAGTTTTCCTATGGGCACAAGCGAACCTAAATGCCTATAATGAATTGCGGATAATGGTATATGGCCCACCTATTCACGTAATATGGCCTATGTTACGTGCACCTGCCTTGAACTACATTAGTATTACAGTAATAGTTCTCTTAAGCGCCCAGTTGAATATGCCATGCCATGTTTCTGAAAGTATAATGTGTGCGTACAGTTTTCCTCGTGAACCTTACTACCTAACATGGTGGCTAGGTGGTTGTAACGTGGCGCTGCTGAGCGGGAGATTGCGGGCTGGATACCCGCCCGCTGCCGCCATATTTTCATGGAGGTCAAGTGCAAAGCCAACCGTGTACACATAAATTAATTCGCACGTCATAGAACCCCGGATGCTGCAAATAATGCAGCCCTGCACTACGGCGTCTCTTTAAACGCAGCGTGTAGTTTCGGGCCAATTAATTCCATAAAACGATGATGATGTGTAGTGTTTAATTCGCTCAAGGGCCAGATATGGCCCAAGAGCGCCATGCCACAAAACGATATAACCTAGTCATGAAACGCCGAATAAACCTTAACAACTTGAACAATTCCTCTCAGTCGCCGGTTGCTTCATTATAATACCTAATTGCCACGGTGCTACGCTGTACCTAAAGTGAGCGACATACATACCTGTGGCGTAAACGTAATAGCCTGAAGATACATAAGGCCGCGCAGTGAGGTGCGCTGACGAAGAGTGCGTGTAAGTGAACAGGAAAACGCAACACGTGCGAGACGATTCACGCACTCGTTTCTCGCCCGCCCATTTTCATTTAAAAGCGTGCACGGAGTCGCACATGGAGAAACACCTCTGTGATGGCACTGCGCAATTCAATCGTTTCACTCACACTTCGGCTATATATTATGTGCGTAACTAGCCTACCAAGTTGTAAAATAACGAAATTCACACTCCATTGATACAAATATGTGGGTGTCCATCTACTATGAAAATCGCTTCGCTACATGTGCAGCACCGGCCTTAGATCCTCATCTAAGACCGGCGTTCGGATTCTGATGACAAAAAAGTGAAAAAAAGGGACACGATGAAAATATATCCTCCATCTATTGCCTTAGTGGAAATTGCCTTCGGTCAATCTCTGCGTTAGTTTCCGCAATCCGAGCGCAGCAGCGAACGCGGTTCACGCTGAGTGGACGACAGAAAAAAAGAAAAACGTGCCAATGAAATATAGATTTTTCTAAAGAAAAATAAATATAAACTGGCAATATCACTGGACAGCAAGGCGCAGGGCAATCTCTTTTTCGTACATTTTATAGTTCGCGGCTAATAAAAGTGCCCCAACTGCCCACGACATCGTAAAAGGCCAACAGATCTTCCCAGTCCTGTCGGCCGAGGCGCGTTTTTCGCAGAGCCGAGCGAAACGATTCAGTGATAACGCGCGGGATCCGTATATCCCAAGGCCCCGGTGTAGCTCGTCGACGTTACGCGAAATTAGGGTTGTTTCCTGACTTATTCGCGCGGCTTTGTTCACGGCGTCGTTTTCTTAATGACCGACTCTAAAGACAAGCCAGAATTGGAGGGAGAATTACATTAAGAGGCTAGAAGTAAATTGCCTTCTCTTTACTGGGAGGTCTGGCATTATCTGGACTCTAATGATTTGTCGGTTCATTACAAATGCTTGGTGAAAGTGCACAAAGGGGCCGGGTTGGATTTGTTTTCCACAAACTTTCTGCACATTGATCTTTGTCACGCTAATGGCTAGGTGGCATGGAGGCCTAGCAGTTTTAGTGAATTAGGTATATACGTGCGTTCAGTACTCATATCATAAACACGCGTTGGGCATTAGTACATACTCGACCGCACAAGGCGAGAAGAAATACATGCAAGTAAGATGACTTGAAACTTTCTTCCCATTAAAACACACGATATTTAAACCTGTATATAAAACAAAAAAAACAATCTAATGAGTTTACTCAAAACACTTCTGAATGGTATTTATTATATGTTTGAAAGACTTCGTCTGTAAGTTGTTTAGTTGCCCATAACGTAATCTTGCAGCTGACCAATAGTTCTGGAACAAAACGCAATGGAGGTAGGCATTACGATTTACTCCAATATGGACCAATGGTGATTTTCATGTTGAAATTTAGCATTTTTGGGGTACTATTAAAAATAAGAGTGTGCGAATTTCCGAAATTTTGAATGCGAATTGAACTGTCCCCGCTATTCGCTTCTTATTTGTGTCAAGAAATTGCCCTTAAGAGCTGACCAGTATTCGCTGCGCTTAAACGCTATAAGCGGCCGCAGTTATTGCAGTGTGCAGGAATTATGAGTGATGCCAGTGGAATGTCTCCCTAATACTTTTGCGCGAGAACCTTTGCTACCAAGTGAAACCAATTCTTAAACGAATGCATCCAGCAGATCGCTACTGCACAATAGTTCTCAGTCGTTAAACAAGCACGTCTCACCTTAGGCAGAATGCAAGTTTTGTTTATCGATTTACGCAAAGCAATTTACTATTTGGCCAATCCTAAATATCATGTTCGGGTTCATTAAAAACGATTTGCTGTGCTGCAAGCCTTTTAACAAGC
Organism: Dermacentor silvarum; assembly: GCF_013339745.2. Lineage (NCBI taxonomy): Eukaryota > Metazoa > Arthropoda > Arachnida > Ixodida > Ixodidae > Dermacentor > Dermacentor silvarum. Next base: position 147,981 of record NW_023606070.1, read on the forward strand.
TCTACGTGTATCTGGTTGTGGGCTGTTCCATTGTTTCCTTACTGTAATTGTCATGGAGCACTAGATATACCATCACCTTTTCTTTGATTGACGTCAAGATTCTTACTTGAGCAACACACCATCCTACACGCATTTGAGAGAGGGCGCCTCAATCATACGAAAAGCACAAACACACACATTGATCACACCACACTATACGCATAATGTTAACAGGGACCCAGGCTCCCCCACTTGTAAACAATGCGGGGCCTATCCATCAAATGAACACATCTTGTGGGAGTGCCCTACAAACGCCATCTTCAAAAAGACAATAGTTTCCAAATTACCACACAACCAGCGTCCTGGCCGCTGGGAGGAGGGGACCACTCCCCCACGAAGGTTTGAAAAACTATGGTGACCGCTTCTGGTGCAGCACGTCAAGAACGTGCTGAGCCAGGAGGCATGGGCCTACAGGAGGCCCGGACTTGGGCTTTAGTTCCTCGGGGCTATAAATGTTATTTCCTCTCTCTCACATCCAGTTCTTAGCTGTATAAGTGCATCAAATAACGTAAATAAGTATTTTGTTGCCAACAAGATGCGGCGTAAGATAAGAAAAACTTAAGACAACCCTTTGCTTTTCCCTTTCTTTAAAAATTGACTATATTCGGTATTGCGTTCAGTATTCGAAGGTAGGACTTCTGGAACCTTCAGATTAAATTCGATAAATTTGCTGTTCAAACACTCCTAATTAAAAACAAAACAAGAACACCCGCTTTGAGGCGCTATTCATTCCTATGTATCGTTTCTTTTTATGCGATGTTACATAGAGAATTCGACTATTTTCGCAGTCAACAGCTGAAGGTAACCCGCTTGATCAACATTTTCATAATAGACCGTGTTAATTCAATCGGTCAGGCAAAATGGACCCAAAAGTTCAACTTCGTGCTATTGTGGGATTGTTCGTTCCGTCACCTGTTTAAGTAGGCATCTTTTGGGATGTCGAGCTGAAAATAAAAAGCGTATGCTTTAAAAAGTACGCCTGGCATGCCGTAGTATTTAAAGAAATGATCCCAAAACAATATTCCACAGACATAGGGTAACATTACGTGAAAGATGAGAATATTGGGTGAGAGCGAAGTGTTGCAACACGTATATATCAGTCACAATTGAAATGCAAATAGTGGGACGCTTGACTTATGTACAAGAGGCGTCATCCAACAATGGCCTTGCAATAACGCTATATCTGGGTCAGTGTCCGAGAGTTTGTGTTCTACCAGCATTCGTTACGCCGTGACTTGGCCAATCAGGGCTTTCGCCACTTGCGCGGGAATCCCGGTTCTGCCAGAACGTACCCGACTTTGTCTCCTGAAATGCTTAGGTGCGTATAATCTCACGGGTGGTGGCGATTCATTGCTGTTTGGCTGCTCAGGAATGGGCAGTACTTATCATGTGGCGCGTAACAACAGTTTCTTTAACGCCTTCCTTACGCCTAAATGCTCTCATCTCTAGTAGCCAACGCAACTCGACACTGTATCCAAAAAGACGCAAAAAAGTAATGCAATCGGCAGAACTAATTTGCCTATAGCTTTAAATTCGAGCCCAATCGGGATGAATAGCATTGGCTGTTTCTGAACTGGTCACATATGCTTTCGACTATGTCCGCAAGCTTTGCGTTTCGAAACCACTTTGAGCGCAATGTATTCCAACATTTCTATAAGGTTGTACTCAGCCACTGCTTGCACTGCAGCTAAATAACTGCCATGTCCCTCCTGCCCAGAACTTGCCCACAACAGTGGCGTCAGCCTTGCTTCAGTCTTAGGGCGTGTGTCTAATAAATAACAATTAAATTGCTGTATCTAACGTCCAAAAACTGCACAGTGGGTTAGAGCGACGCCAAAGTGGAAAGGTCTAGATTAATTTTCACCCCTGGCGTTCTTCAACGTGCACCTCGACCGAAGTACACAAGCATTCTTGCATTTCCCACGCACCGAAAACCGGTCGCCGCTGATGAACATCGCACCCGCGACCTTGTGCTCAGCAGCGAAACGCCACAACGCCGTAGCACGAACCACCAAGGCGGCTAATGAACAGGAATGCAGCGGCTGAAAGTACCTACAATAAGTCAATAACTTTGAGGTAAACTTTGAATTTACCGAAAGCAAAATAAAAGAGAAATGTGGGAACGAAGAAGAAACTACATTACACCCTTTAACTAAAATGATAGAGCTCTCTTTAATTTGTCTATACAGAGGAGAAATGGAAAAAAAAAGGTATGGTGTCATACTCTTATAATTGCAAAAAAATAATTTCGCACGTTTTCGATGAATCGTAACAGGACGCTGGAAAAAAGCACAAGAAGGTAGCATAAAAGGGAATTCACGTAAATACTCCATAACACAGGAGCAATTTACAGACATTGCCGAAATGCATAGTGCAAGTACTCCTGAGATTCAACGTATGTATCACTTCTCGGGCACCGGTACATGTAAACGCTGCCCGCAGAGGCACCGCAATGTCGTCATAAAACGAAGAGGGAGCTTTTTTGTGTCTTTAAATTATCTCCTGCTCAGGTGCCCACGGCTACAACCGGAATAACCTTTGTGGGGGAAGGCTAAACAACACCAACTAATTACCCTCCTCTAGTATTTATTACAAAACATGTAAAGCAATATAGCAAAAACAATAAATAATTTGAGATACATAATCTGCTTACTATTAGCCACCCTTGGAAGCCGAATGCAAACTAAGACTGCTACTCACTCACCGCCACCTTAAGGGATTGCCTGATACCGATTATTTGCTATAACGTCGCGGCTCTTTTCAATAATCATTCGTAACAGTTAAAAATTTTTTACTGATGCCTTGCTTTGTTACAACTTATGCCTTCCTCTATAATTCCTGCATTATAACACAGAGTGGGTCAACAGTTTTGCTCGGAAGTCGTGAGCCTTACGGCAACGTGAACACTTCTTCGTTATCTTGAAATGGGAATACAACAATATTACCTTGAAGACTGTGCTGCGCAGAATATTCGAGTGTTCACATAGCACACCAAAAGCATTCATACAGTTCTTGATCCGTTTCGTTCCTATGAAACGATGTTACTGACTTGTGCTGAGAAACCACAAAAAGTTTTATGCAAAAATTATGAGTATACTTCCTATTTGTATAGTGTAGAAACTTGAATGTTGCGCCCGCTATGGAGATCTAAAAAAACATTTTTTTAATCTTTGCTAAGAATGTTTGATTTCTACAGCAGGTGCCTGTGAGTTTGCTTTGAATATTCTTCTAATTTAATTTAACAGCTCACTGAGATATTAAGTCTACATCGTAGTTTGTTCAATATCAACTACCAGGTTTTTACCGAGTTTTCTTTGTTACTTTTCACGTTTTTGTTGCTCTAGTGAAAGTTTCATTCAGCGACACACCAGTTTTAAAGAACAAAAAATTACTTATTACATTCACTAAGAATTATTTAACATCTTCGACTGCTGTATATACTGACGCACAACATTTGAATTTCTATGCATGTAATCTGTGAGTGGTGCCGACTTCAGCCAGTTGCATGCCAGCATACATAAAGAATATTTAGAAATTGCTTTGGTAGCCCAGTACCAAAGGCGTACTGCTGTTGAGCTTGAAAGCACGGGTTTGATCCAGGCCGTGGTGACTGCAGTACGGTGGAAGCGACATGCAAAGACGTTCCCGTACATTGGTTTAGGTGCACGTTAAAGAACTCCACATGACCAAAATTATTCCGGAGTCCCCGACTACGGCGTACCTCTTAGATCGTGGTTATGGCACGCAACCCGCCGTGGTGGCTTAGTTGATACGGCGTTGCACTGCTAAGCACGAGGTCGTGGGATCAAATCGCAGCCTCGGCGTCCCTATTTCGATGGGGGCGAAATGCAAGAACTTCTATGTACCGAGAATTGGGTGCACGGTAAAGAACCCCAGGTGGTCCAAATAAGCCGGACTCTCCCACTACAGTTGGCCTCATGATCAGATCTTGATTTTGGCCTCTGAAACATCAGAACGTAATTTAATTTTAAAAGGAACATGGTGCGCAGGCAGTGTTGTTGTTATTTCGCTCATCTTTTCAAGCACAGCTTTTTCCTACAAAGCATCTGTGGCTAAGCATGACTGAAGCTTCGAACGAAGTTATTATTTCACACCGGTGCAAACAGATATGGCGCGTATACATGATGCGTATTCGATTTGGCTGCACTTTCTGAACCAGTTCTCAACAGTGCCCTCCTGCCCGGTTCCGCGAGAGTTCACGCCGCGCTACAGCCCCTGGACCCGTACTCACAAAAACGCTCTGACGCAAAAAACTGTTCATAAAAAACAGAGGCTAGCCAATCCTGATGCTGGACATATTGCTACACGCGTGTGGTATTTGATTGTTTGACCGAGCGCGCGGGCGCCATCACTCGAGAAAAGAAGAGGAAGAACGAGCTCGGCTCGCGCTGTGAACCTAACCGGTCAGCGCTGCAACCGCTGTTGTAAATACAACCTGTAAATAGTTGCCGTCTTACTGACTCGTACTTCGCGTAACATCCTGGTGGAGGTTAACGAAGGCGGCTGGGGGCCAGTCGAGAGCAGCGCTTACGAACAAAAAGTTTGTGAATTCGACCCACGTTTTCAGAAAGTAGAAAAACAGTATGATCTCGCCGCCGAGCTCCGCAGCTGGTGATGATGATGATGATGATGATGATGGTTGATTTATTGGCATCCCATTTGATACGGGGCGGTGACAAATAGTCGCCTAGCCTGCTTGAGTTAATCAAGTATGTTATACATCCTTTTCATTCAAGTATTTTTGTGCACATCTCCGTAATCGTTTTCGTTTACCTCGAAACTTTATTATCTACCTATCTATCTATCTTCTCCATCGAAACTTCTCTATCTACCGAATTGTCTCTATCTATCGGCCTAGATTTGGCGCTGCGCTGCTACACATCAAGTCTATGCAATCTATGCTGCGCTGCCACACGGAAGTCTATGCAAATCTCATGCATTGTCTGCTAGTTAATGAATGATAACTTGACCGCTCCCTTGTAGGGTCCAGGAGCAGCTAGCAGGCCACGCGCGCCACACACGCAATTGTTCTCCGTTCAGTAGCGCTCAGCAAATGTCTATACGTAGACTCCACAATCGCAATGGTGCATAGATCGACACGTGGTACCCCGTCCTTTCTGAATTACCAGGCTCTTCGCTGCTTGTTCAAGCAAAGAGTAAGGGAAAGCTAGCAGCGAACGACTTTATCCAATACACCGAACATGGGCATTGTCCGCCTAATGTCACACTGTTGCTTAATACAACCAGCGCAATAAGCACGCGCAATTTCAATATTTTCTTTCTTTGCACAAATCACGAGGCGCTGCCGGAAGCTGTTGCTGCTTTTAAGATCGAGATGTTTTTACAATGTGCAAGTGCGCGCGCACCTCTGCGCCTCGTGGCCCTTCGAAATTGAGGAGGAAAGTGAAGCAACAGGCGAGATCTGGTGCCTGTTGCGGGTGGTGAAGGCTTTCGACAAAAGCTCACGTGCAATATTGGAGGCAATAACTGCAGCAAAGGAAAAGTTATCATTTCTGTTGCTTCAATAATCGCTATAGTAGAAGTACCACGGTGAAGGCCGTGGTTGATGCAATTTTTTTCGCAAGCAAACGCGTCCGAAGAGTAAATTGTACTATTTAGACGAACGTGAAACCTTAAAGGCCTCGACCAACGCGCATTGACAGCCCTTCGAGTATCGAACTTGTACGTCATCTCTTTGTGCCATCTAGAGTTACTGTTTATCCCAATCGGGAAAATTTACGTCCGCCCGCCACGAATCAACTAGCGCTGCGCCAAGCCGTCTGCTAGCGACAGCTAGCACGACACCTCCACTTCCAAAGTTACGAGGGTAGGTGAACCGTGAACTCTTGCTAAACTCGCCTTGCACGAAGTCAAACCAAAGAGTGCGGGGCAGGCTGCGTGGCGCTTCACTGTGAAATCGTAGAGAAAAGTGTTGTACTCCTCCAACTAGTGCACAAACAGTTAAATTGGAGAGACCTAGCGAGTATTCACATTACGTCACGTACGCTATTTTGGGGTCGTATTCACTGCTTCCGCTGTTCTGCTGGACATTAGCCGATCGAAATAATGTGCCGGTTTTCACCGTGCTGGCTGCGTAACACTATGGCGACCTCGGTGACGTCAGTGAATCCTCTGTAGCCACCCCACAGATGTAACTCGATGATGATGGTGATGATTTATGGACATACCCTATGAAACGGGGCGGTGACAAATAGTGACCTAGCGTGCTTGAGTTCACGAGGTATGCTATAAATGCGTTTTGGTCTAGCATTTTTATATGTACATCTCCTTAATCTTTTTTTTTCTCTTCCGCACAACTTCTCTATCTACCTAATACCACTACCTATGCCTGCACTCGATCCGGTCGGATTAATCTCTTCCCCGATCTATTTTCACGAATACTATATACGTCTCTTACTTATCTCGACAGCTGAACGGTTGATTCTTCCGTCCACTTTAAATCCAAGTGCTACTGGAAGGCGTACGTTACCTACGGGTCGTTCGCATTCCATTAGCATGTGCTGAGTCGCGTATGGATCTTTGCTGTAGCAGACACGTACCTCATCTTGTTGCGAATATTTTCTCCGGTACGTTTTGTTCTTAGGCAACCAGCTCGAGCGTCATATAGCAAGGCGCTGCCCTTTGGGTTATCGTACAGATTTTCCATTCTAATTTCTTTTCGTAACATTCTTGTAAATCCCCATGGTCTTTTTTGTTTCCACTTTTTGTATTCAATTTACTCTCTTTGTTTCGCTCCCCTGTATTTTGATGAATCCTGGCTCTGTATTTACACTTTCAATTAACCTGTACTTGGTTGACAACTTTCTTGACCTCTTTCTTCTTTCTCTGTCCAACTCGGATGGAGGACGGATGCTAGGAGCATCCCCTTTGGAACGGGGCGGTGGGTTGCGCATCAAGCTCTTGCTATTATATTGCCTAATGCCCTACCTATCTTCAAAAAAAATTCCCCTCCCGAAACTTTCTGAACTTTGTGTTCTGTACGCCTCTGTTTGCCGTTTCCCTACTTTCTTCCACCAATCTTCCAATGGCCTCTTACTAATCTCTGCTGCGGATATGTTTACTTTCCCCCTGCTCTTGCTGAACCCAAGGGCTTCAAGGAGGCCAGGAGTGCCTAAATCAACCGCTAGGCTGATATCTTCACATTGCAATAAAACATGCTCCATCGTTTCCCCAGTTTTACCGCAGCAAACGCAAGCTTCTTCTTCTTCCTTGCGCTATCTCGTTTTATAAGTGCCTGTTCTGAGGCATCCAGATCTCGCTTCGAAAAGTAAAGGGCTTCTCTTTGAGTTATCATAAATTGTTTTTTTCCTGACTTAGTTTTTTCCTCTTAAGAGTTACTCATAGCAGGTTCCTCTTCCATTGCTGCCACTCATGAGATTATCTCAGCCTCTCTGACTTTACGCTTGACATCCTTTGTTGCCATCTTGCTCACCATACCGGTCGCATACTTGCTAGTAAGCTTCCTAGTTCTTTTCCTCCACTGTGAATCAATGTTTTTCCTCTAAAAATATCTGAACAATCGCCCAGCCCATTTACTTTCTTCCATATCTCAGTCGTTCATCATAATCAATTTTACTCTCAGCTTCCCTCACTTCAAAACATGTCCAGCCCATATCACCCTGCACAGCTTCGTTTGCAGTCTTCCGGTGAACGCCCAGTGCGAGGCGTCCCACTGACCTCTCGTTGCCATCGAGTCCTGATTGTACCACTGACTTCAAGTGGTGAAGTCAGTGGTACAAGAAACAAACGCATTTCAAAATGTAAATCCTGGAACCATTCCACCTTTCCACATATCCCAGAGCATCTCGTACCTATTGTATCCCCATAGCGCTTTGTGTTTCATTATGGCCGAATTTTTCTTTGCCTTTGCTGTTATTGTTTTTTTCCTGTGTTGCCAGCCCCGACGAGGGCATCTCTAGCGGCGGCGGGAGTAGATTTTGAGGAAAACAGAACGGCAGCAGCGTCATTATACGGAGTTCGTAGAGTCCGGATGTGCTGTTCGCATGTTTTGCTTCGAATCATTTACGTTTCAACTGAGAACCAATGTCCTCGATGTTAACTGAAATCGATCCGCATACAACCCACATACTTGCTGGGCTGAGGGGTGTAACAGTGCTTACAGCAATGCGCCAGATTTCGAAACGTTTTGCCGGCACAGATATAAGAAAACCAACGGTGTGGACACTGAATCCAGCCGGTTCGTCGAAGAAAGCTAGATTTTCGGTTTTTTGTTGAATTGGCTCTGATGACAAACGGGCGCATTGTGGAGTTACTTATAACCGTTTCCTTCGTTCTGATGTGTTTGTTCGTTCTGGAGGACCGAGAGTAAAAAATGAATTGATGAAAATAACTTCGTTGATATCAGCTGCTGAGTGGCACTTGGCTGTTAAAACCACAATTTAGGCCAGCAGATATTTCCTCTACACTGACAGAACTGCCACTGACAGGCGTTAATTCTTTTACAACATTATCAAACAAATAAACACACGCATGTGGCGTTGTCCAGACAGCAATATGACATCTTGCAGGCTGCCATTCCGTTCTTCACATTCCTCTTTAAGGATCGTTTACAGGTCAAGCAGAATTCCCACTCCAAAATATGTGCCCTTGGTCATTCTGCCAGGGAGTTATTGCAAACATGACGAATAATTTGATTTGCGAATCCACGATCTATGTTTAGGGATGGGCGAGGCAGCGCATTCCAAACTAACGGACGTGCTTTAGTTTGCTTCACCACAAAACAGATACTTATTAAGGTGAAGCGTATTGATGTAACAAATGTGAACCTAGAACGTAGGGCTCAAACCAACGACGATTGTCAAAATGTCGTCCCTAACAGAAAATCAACACAGCTGTTTCGCTGTGGCCGAGAACTTGCAGCGTCTTCGGTCCTGCTTCTTGTTCAATCGAACTGTGGAACTTTTTTTTGTATTTTCCCAGTGAATAAGCCGCACTTTTTCATCGTGTAGAGGATCGGGAATTGGTACTTCGTTAGAAAGGTTGTTCGTTTCTGCAAGGAGCGCATCGACTAATGGTCATTCGTTATTCCCCCACATTTGAAGCACATACGTGATGTGAAGACTTTCGGGGTGCCCTGAGAGGCATGAAAGACTAAACAAAATGAATGAGGTAATGAGGAAGTGGATGTCTATATCTGAATTAGCTTGTCTATTTTTGTTTTCGCAAGCAAACCTACATTTCCAAGGAGCCATGGCTAGCAATCAGGCGGTACGATTTCGTTTTATTTATTTGTTATGTCCTCTCGTCAATCTTAAAATGCGTGGGATACACTTTCTGTGACGTTAGAGCACTTCAGGCATGTCATTTACTTGTGCACGAGTTAGACTTTAGCACTTGAACGTGTAGAGCAACAGCAGCTGTGTGTTCACACTTTCGAGACACCGGCGCGGCAGTCGCAGGAGCCTGCTTGAATTCTTCGGTTGTTGTTCACCAGAAAACAAGAACATGATGAGCAGGCTGGTGCAGATAAGTTACATTGATAAGAAATTGCTGCTCAGCCTTGTACCTGCGTTAATTCTGGAGCGAGGATTACATTTGTCGGTACATCTGGAAATCACCTGCCACCGGGAGCTCCATTGTTTCATAAACGTGGTTTTGTGTAAACAGTAGGTTTCCCTTATTGAGGTGAATGCCGCGAAAAACGCGTCCAAGTATAGAAGTTCGAGGAATACCGTCGTAATTATCGCAGGCACGCCGTTATTTCCCACAACGAGCACCGCACCAAACTTGCGCTGCAATTTTCAGAAGGTCAGTGGAGGGTGACTCGCCTTGTTCTGGCCCCAACGATCTCCAACGTGACAATGTGGTAGTGATTTCTAATAGCCGGCATAACTGGTAAAAAAGAAATCAGCAAGGAAAATCTGTATGATCAACCCAAAGTCCAGTGCCTTGCTATTTGAGGCTCGAGGGAGATGCCTAAGGACAGGAACATACCGGAGCAAATATTCGCAAGAGCATGAGGAATGTGGCTGCTGCAGAGAAAAACCACAGACAACTCAGCACACCTGAATGGCATGCGAAGGGATTCACCCAGAAATACCCGTAGGTAACGTCTTCCAGAAATGCCAGAATTCAAAGCGGATAGAACCATTTACCGGCCAGCAGGCGAGCCAAACAAAAAAACATTTAGAGTTAAAAGTACGACAGAGATTGATAGGACTGTATCCATTACAGGCATAGGTATATGCAGGATGACCCAACTATCATGCACCACGACTTAAACATATGTAAATGTTTAAATGTTACCACATAGCTGGTAAGAACCAAGGTGATGTTGTTGGCCGTCGCTTAGAGATACTCAGATTATTTTGCATTCCGCCTAATTACATAATTATTCTAAATTAATCGACTTCTCACATAATATAAAAGATGAAAAGTACGCCAATGAGAAAATTGTAGAGGAACATGAAAAGCTCCCGATACAGCTTTCTGTTGCTCAATGCGTGCTACATAAAAGTGTTTTTCCGAATGTGAAAAAAGCCCGCCAATACACGCAAAGTGCCTCGAGCGGTCAGTCGCGGGGCAACTTTCCATGTATTCCCGGGCTTCCTTCATGCTCGGAAAAACACTTTCATGTAGTACGCATTGAGCAACAGAAAGCTGTATCGGGAGCTTTTCATGTTCCTCTACAATTTTCTCATCGACTTTTGATCTAATCATAATTATTGAGAATTTGCTTATTTGTCGAGGATAAATATGTAAATAGGAGAAATGCAAAGAATGTTCTGCTTATCTCCAAGCTACGGCAAACAAGATTACCTTGGTTCTATCCAGTTACGTGGCGTTTGCATATTTAGAAAAAATATTGGTGAATAATAGCTGGGACACACTGTATATATAAAGCATATAGACTAACTGATCAGTTCAAGCAGGCTAGGTGAATATTTGTCACCGCCCCGTTTCGAAGGGGAAGTTCATAAATGATGAAGATGATTTTCATCATCAATAAGGGCCAATTGGTGATGCGCAGGGTGCCTATAGTTCGTCGTAAGGACGGCGCTCAGCGGCGCGGTTATGCTACGCCGACGTAAAGCTGACCCTCCACAGTCTAACATCACAGCGCATACAGCGTGAACAGCTGCGTTCGGCGGGATTTAACGCCGCCGGGGCGGGAGTAGTACATGTAAAGCCCCTATATATAAAAAGTAGCGCCATTCTTAGATCTTGCCGCCACCGCGCTCACCCGGCGTTTCCTCCTTGCCGCCTCCTGTCGCCCCAGCCTCCTCCGCTCCCCCAGTGGCCAATCCGTGTCACGTGCAAGCACGCGTTGCGCTTTTGTATATTTTTTTTTCTTCCCAGCGCGCTCCGACTGCCATTCTCGGGCCTGTGCGACGAAAGTGCTCTATGCACAAACGGATCAAACGTGTCAGGGACAAGAAGTTCGTTGTGATGGCATGCTACTGCACCTTAAGTTGCCGCAACCGACAAGGCGAGGTCAAAAGGCTTTTTTTTGTTTTTCACCCGGCGTGCGCAAACGCTTGCTGCAAACTATGATATTTGCGCCGTCTCGCATCGCCGCGTTGCTACTTCCAAAACGGCATTATTAAGACCAGTTACTGACTGACGAAGCAAAATCGCGCGTCAAAAATTCTCCGCAGGACGGGATCGAAGTTTACCTCAGATTTCCTCTGGTAGCGCGTTAGCTGTCGTCTGCTACGGCAGGCCCGACACAGGCGGCGCCACTGTCGATATCGCACCTCGATTGCGCTGGTCGCGCCGAGCGCGATAGTGGAACGGAGGAGGAGGGAAGTGGATGGCGGTACTTTTTATATTAGGGGCTTTAAGTACATGTCCCGCTGGTCTTACCAGCAGCCGGAGCTGCTGAACCATAATGCAGCGGTCGCTAGCACGGTCTGCCTGCGGTAGTACAAATTGCGACCAACTTTTCGGGGGCTGTGAAAAGGCTAGAGACTGTGCAGAGTTTGCACCGGCGTGCAACGAAAAAGCGCTCGCTCACTGTTAACTTATGCGCATGAGCTTCGGCAGCAGTTGATCGCCGCTTTCCTGCGGGTTACACCCGGCGCGCCGAACAATGGGCCAATTATCAGCAATCCTGGCGTCGCCGGCAAGACGTATCCGACTTTGTAGGCCATTGCCTGGCGCGCCGGAAACACTGATATGACTCTATCTGTACATATACGGGGTGATCACTTTGAATGAAGCTTTCCGCAATTTTTAAACAACGCCACTGGCACATAACATCATTCTTAATCCTTGAGCTAGAATATTCGAAGAAGCGGACATTACTAGCACGAGAAATCGAAACACATGTTCATCTAATTTTAAATATTTCTTAATTAACTTAGTAATTAATTACTAATTTCTGGCACTTATTGCAATTTAGAATTGTAGCCGGTAAGCGTGCAAGACGTATCCGCTTTCAAGATGTCACCTGTTACGAGATATTATTTCCCAAACTGTGGGGTGAAATGCATAGGCGTTCCAGTTACTTTTGTGCTCCATTCATACATAAAAGAGCATTTCGTTTTAAGATGTCAGTGGAACAACAGTGCACTTTTATGGAGAGTATCATGGCGCATATCTCCAAACTGGTGTCATTCTGTCAATTCATTCCAAGTGGATACGCCTCGCAATCTCACCAGCTACAAATAGTAAATTACAATAGTACCATAAAATAAACAAAATAAGGTAATTTGTGAATGTTTTTATTTGTTAAATATGTGTTTCGATTTCTGGTGCAAGTATTACCAGCCTCTTTGAATAAACCAGCTCAAGGACTAGAATTATGGGATCCACAACGAGCGATCTTGAGGAATGCCAGGAAACATAAAAATGATCACCCCGCAGATCAGCCGCGTTGCCGTAACTGACTTTTGTGACAAACTAGTACCCGCCGTGGTTGCTCAGTGGCTATGGTGTTGGGCTGCTGAGCACGAGGTCGCGGGATCGAATCCCGGCCACGGCGGCCGCATTTCGATGGGGGCGAAATGCGAAAACACCCGTGTACTTAGATTTAGGTGCACGTTAAAGAACCCCAGGTGGTCCAAATTTCCGGAGTCCCTCACTACGGCGTGCCTCATAATCAGAACTGGTTTTGGCACGTAAAACCCCATTTAATTTTTTTTGACAAACTAGTGACGCCTAGCGTGTACGAGCAATACGAAGCAAATTTGAATAGCTTCGCATGCGAAGCAATTGCCATCATTGTACCGATGATCAATATTTATGACACAGCGTTACTTACTGCATTTCGAGATAACCAGCTTCCCGTTGAAACCCTTCCCGTTTACTTTCATCGCGTGTGATGTAAGCTCACATAGAACCACCTGGTGCTTTTAATTTGCACATCAATAAGTGCACAAGTGTTTTGGTAGCGTTGAGCAAAATAGTTTTGAACATTTCAAATTACCAATATTCTTGTGTACCTAAATGTATTTTTGATACTTGTAGAGTAAAAGTTCAACGGAAATCTTCAAAAGTTTTGGATTGCGGTTTCTCTTCAAAAGTTTTGGATTACGGTTTTTTTGAGCTTTGGCGAAAATAACAAACGTTTGGGGAGTACAGAGACTTGTGCGGCGCTGAACTTATTTACAGCAAGAATGGTTGTTCTCCCGAGAACGCCCGGCGCCTTAATTTGTAAAAGGGTAAAGCCCTGCGTAAATCATCTTCACTTCACGCAAGAACGCCAACACAAAGACGTCGACATGACGACGACGGTCCCCCACGAGGACAACAACAAAGAAAACTACGACGGCGATATGACTAGAAGATGACGACTAGCATGACCACGAAGGCATGATGACGAAATTACAACGGGCCTTAAAATGAGGACAAACAATTATCTTTACGTTTCGATGCGTAATTTTTAGCCCTGTTGGAGACGCATGGCTGGATTTTTTGAGTTGCGAAATTCATAGCTAGATTGCTGAGCTTCACTGGATGTCTTGTTCAAAGTCACTGAAACACCTAAGTGCCGTTGGTTTCAAGGTAAACAACAGAGAATAACCACGCCACGTGTTCTGCTGTCTTTGTAAATTATGTAGCAGTGCTTAAGGAAACAAGCTTCAAGGTGCAGCCCTCATTCAGTGACATCTCTTGCTTCAGATAGAGAGACATGATCTCACAAGAGAAATTAGTTTTCTGGCTCAGCGAGGAAATTAGAAAAATGAAATACACTGCATGACGAAGAGCGAAAGAACAACAAACTGTTCATTTTCATCCGTTTTGAGAAAACGTCTCTTTCATAAGGCACTATTTTTGCAATAGATGCAGAGGAGACGCTTGAGATGGGGGCTCATATGACAGGCACACCTACCACAGTACTGGGGTGCTATGCAGGATGTGCCGAGTATGGCGAAACTCAGGATCTTCACGAGCCCTGGCGACGCCCCAAGTTGAAAGAACTAATGGTGCCAAGATAAAGTTTTTCCGTCAGCACGCCTTCAGTTTCATTGGTTTATATAGATTCACTCTGTGTGGCTATCATCCCTGGGTCGTTGGCATGTGGGCGGTCGACAAACTGGGGCTCACAAGATCATGCCGACGGTGCATCGTCGTGCCTTCTTTCACTTGTTTGTCGTTCCACCAAGTGCATTACAGGCACAAGCTAGTTGTAAAATAAGTTCATCTAGTACAATATTGTTGCGCAAAAACGTATATTTCAAATATTTACAAAATAGGCGAGTAGCACAGGCGTAGCAGCAACCAGCCAAGATGGCGAGGAGCAACACCTCTACCTCCTATTCTTCGGTGCCGGCCTAATGCTGACCTCTGCTTCGGTGCCGGTCTTCTTCTTCTGTCTCGCGTCAATATTTTAGTCACTTTAACGTGGTTTATAAGCATTTTAATGTTTACAAGATGTACACTGAACGTGTATTCGACTAATTTGTACTTTAACACGTTTTGCGTTATACCACGGGGGAATGCTCCCACTATCTTTCTTCTGGATTGGATTGGCGCGGCTCGCTACGTGCTTGCGCTTGCATTTCCGAGCACAGATTGGTGTGCACTGAGCTTCCAGCAGATCGCTCGTTGCTCGCTCTAAGGTAAGGCGAAGGTCGATCTAAATGGTCGCGAAGCTTCGGGCGAAAAGTGGGTTAAGAACGAATTGTCACCGACATCAGCAAGGGTGGTTATGGGAGCAGCGATTGAAGCGCGACTATGTTTGGAGGGAACAAACATTGCGAAAGAAAAAAGCGTTTTTTAATTAAAGCGATACACAGTTAGATTCATTCAACGAAAATAAAATTCGTAATCAATTTTATATACGCATGGCGAGAAAATAACAACTCTATTTTACTTGATCATTATCAATAAATACCTTTTTTCAGCGCCCACCGTAAGAGCGCCCACCGATTGCGGAGGGCGTTGACGCCGCTATCACTTGCAATGCGCTGCAGCTCTTGAAGTGGGCAGAAAGGGGCACTCGTAAAGTTCACGTGTTACAATACGCCCCCTGACAAGTTGTGTTGCTTTGCTTGTCGACGTTCGTCTGAATTTGGTGAGGCGTGTAGTTTCATTGTTTTTTGACCTGTTCAGTCAAAGGTATTGAGTTCTGACCGCCAGATAATTGTTCACTTTAGTTGTTTTCGTGGGACAGCGCTGGTCGATGGGCTTGGCGTCCGACGGATGGACGAGCAATATATATATATATATATATATATATATATATATATATATATATATATACGCCGAAAGTGTTCGTCGGCCTCCAAACAAAGTATGTTCTGCGCAAGGGTGCGGTTTCGACACCCGTATGCCTGAACTTTACCTGCATCGGTTTCCGCGCTGGAAGCTCGAAATGCCATCACGTCGAATGGCGGGGCATTTGAATATACAGCTCTAATGGCACGTCCCCGAAAACAAATTTCGCGCCTTGAGAAAAAACTGACGTCACTTCTGTTTTTAACGGATATGGCGTCACATTATTTTTTCTTCCGCCGGAAGTGTTCTCTCCTCACAGGGATGGCGCTAAGCCCCATGAACCCCCATGTTTTAAACGTATGGGCTTCTATGGAAGCTTCGCTACCAGGTGTCTTTACCTTGGTAAGGCTGCGAGACAAAGCGGCGTCGGCTAGCGCCGATGCGGTTTACCACGCGCTTATCGTGTAAGCACGCAGGAATGGCGGAAAGCAAAGGGTCAGAAAACTACGCTTTATTTTCTTTTACTTTGTGATGTACTTTCATACTGGCTAGGGCCGAGCGATGGCTTCTAACAACCACAGGAAAGAGTCTTCATACTGGGTAGCCCTGACGATCCGCGGCTTCTAACAAACGCAAGACAAGGTATTTGCAGCGCACGTGACCGTTAATTGAATTCCACGACATTTATGTCTAGTGGGACACCAGCTGCGGGCAGTTACCCTGTACCCACCGCTGACAAGGTGGCGCTTCACTTTTTCACAAAAGCTTGCTATCTTCTGCGTGTGAACGCCCGTGATTGGGTCCATAAGGTTCACGCCGTGGCTGACTGTCTCCCAATGCAGATTGAGGCTCGCCCCGTTAGCGTCTACTAAATTTCGGATACAGTTGCATGCGGCCCTTTCGTCACTGTGAATAATGGTCCATGGTTGAACATTGGGTGGAATAATGGGGCCTTGTTCGCCGCGTTTTGTCGGTCGACCTTGAAAAATCGCAGCACACCGCTGTGGTCACGCAGACCATGCGAGTACCTATGGTCCACGATCTTAACACCGCCATAATTTTGGCGGCTCGGCGAAGCATTGTCGTCTGTCATCAGACGGCCTCGATTGTATCTTCGCTTACCGCGAAGGAAGCACTCATCAATTTGCACTATCATCCCGGGGCCACCGAGTGGAGGTCGCGCCAGCAGCTCGTCCCTCACGACCTCACGGGCGTAGTTCCTCCAGTCGGCGATGGCGTGCTCCGATAGAGGAAGCAAGTTGCCGGTCATCTCCTTGAACAGCCAGTCGTCTATGCTTTTGCTCACGCCGTACGTGAGCCAAATCACTTGCCGCCTGGAGGTGAACGTACGGACGGCCGAGGCGGACAGTCCATGTTGGCGAAGTAGCTTCCTTCGCCTCTCTGCCCGTTCAGTGCAGCAGTACCATGTAACTTCGAAAACTACTTTCGGCACCTTCTGCACCTGAAGGCAGCCCGGCGGCCATTCCGAGTCTTCCTGTATAATGTGACCACTTCGCCTTCGCAGGTTGGTTGGTCCGGTTTGAAACCCATGTCCTTGCAGTTGCTCCAGTACTCCCATGACGCCCCCGTACCTGGCCTGACGCCGGGGCGCGGTGAACGCACAGCGCTTGAAACCAGACAGAGGCGAAGCGATCCCACGAGCACTTACTCCGCAGCACAGTCACACCAATCTTTGGTCGGAAAGCAATAATTTTCCCGCCACGCTGTCTCCGCAGACGAGGGCCTTCGCCTATCTCGTCACCCAGCCAGCGCCTGACATTTTAGAAAGGCGAAAACGACGCTCAAACTCTGCGTCGGTCATGGAGGTAAACGGGTCCAGACGTCATATTGACGCTTGCTGCCACTAGATGAGATGACACAGCCTACTTCTGCCGTCGCCATGTTCCAGAGTTCACTCCGGGAACTTGGCGGGCTTTGCGATGTACGAGTTTGGCACGGGCTGGCCTGTCAAACAAAAGCATAAGTCACGCCCCACGCGAGGCATGTAACTCTTGTGCGCGCACCCACCACGGTTAGGCCACGCCCAACTTATTCGTCGAGAACAGCGACGCGGTGTTGAGCTGAGAGGCATCAACAATCTTGACCGCCGAAATAAAACACGCACAACGCACTGTCATCAGTGATGTACTGGTCACCATTTTCGAAGACAAAGCGTCGACTTTTTCTGGCTTATGCATATATTATGTTGGACTGTGATGGCCCCGCAACACGGTTCATTGCCTTTGTTTGGATGACGTAGCACACAGCAAATAATTATCGGCACGTCACTGTAGCTGCTTGCAAGGCGTCGATGCGCCGTGGCGGACGACGATACTGAGGAATGCGTAGCGTTTTTCAACGACGACGTACCGCAGCTGTCGTTTGAGATGGCACCTCTGTCATCGATGATGTATCGGAGCCGCAATGTTGCAAACACGGTTAGCGTAGAGAATCTCTCGCTTTTATAGACCAGTGCGATGGCATTTCTTGATCACAAGCACGGCACGCTAAACAGTTGCAACACCGTCCTGCGTTCGAAGTCTATTTCATAACTGCTCACAAGAATCCTAACCTGCCAAAATGCGATTTCTGTGGTGTCATTACGATATCTATCTGCGATCGCTGTTAGCTCTGCAGCTGAGGTAATCGACAAGCACCTTGGAGTGCAACAAAACTCAAATACTGCGTAAATGCGCAGAGCCACCTTCACTAAGCAAGCGATGACAAGCGATGAATCCTGTCGCTGGGCAGCACGCTCTTCTTCGCAATGCATCACGGAGGCTTCGCGCACAAAGATAAACTGGTGCATTTTCACTGTGCTGAGTCGCTACGAACCATAGAATACCGTACAGCCATTTTTCAGTGACATCTGTTGCTCCCGTCTATTTCTAGAGTGTCGTTTTAGTTGGTATAGCGGTGGCCTCATATGATAGCCTCAATGAAACGCCTGCGGTGAACAGCCATGCCGCGGAGCTGCATTGCCATTCGCCTAATAGATATGGGATAGATCGATAGATCATTGACTGAATTTATCCAGAACAGCACTGGCAGTGCTCTCGCGACTGCTCACCGTATGAACTCCCTCGTGCGTGCGACCCTCTAGAATGTATCCG
The DNA here is from genome assembly GCF_013339745.2 of Dermacentor silvarum. Classification (NCBI taxonomy): domain Eukaryota; kingdom Metazoa; phylum Arthropoda; class Arachnida; order Ixodida; family Ixodidae; genus Dermacentor; species Dermacentor silvarum. Next base: position 166,799 of record NW_023606070.1, read on the forward strand.
CTTGTATGCTTTCGCCTCACTGTCGCCTCGCAGCAAAAGTGGAAATTTTAATTCGCTCAATTTCCGTTTGTCATCAGAAATTTATAGCATCCCAAACGAAAAACAGATACTTTAAGAAAAAATGATTTGTTATTTTATTTGTTGTATTTTAAGGCATTCGATTGAGGGAAAGTGTAGGTTAAGAATGCACCACGTGTGCCCTGTTCGCATTCGACGGAGGATAGCAAGATAATGCCGAAAGAGGAGGCACGCCCTTGACGCGCCAAAGAAAGGCGTGATAAGCGGCTCACGGCAAGTGTGCAGATAGACAGCGGGACAGTCACGGTATTGCTCAATTGTGATAATACGCTGATACCAATACGCCGCACTGTCGCTTTTCGTTGCGCAGTCTTCTGTGCTCGAAACGCGGAGATAGTGTGCCCCGCAGGCTGCGCTCTAGTCATACGCGGCTTTTTATCGACATTTATTTTTGACAGCTGTTTTTGCGCGTTCCCTGCTATCTCCGTTCACTGACTGCCATCGAACAAACTCGGGCGAAACTCGTGCGAACGAGAAACTCGGCGCATCCTGCATAGCGCCCCTGCTTGATTTTCGGGCAGTATTCACTGAAGATGTTGCAACCCCTGACCTTACAATATAAATGGTTTTATTGTCCACGTTCGGCGATTAAACGGTTTGTCTGGGTTGCAATTTGAATTAGTACAAATGTTTTACAGCCTCGTGTTTTTTAGAGGAAACGTACTATAGAGCCAAAACTTCTGTGTACACGAAAACCAATATTAGCTTTTAAACTGCAGTTTCGTTTTCTAAAATGTCTGCAAGTTCGTACGCTGGGCCGGCTGGAAAATTGACACTTCATGCAACAACAGATGTTTATTTCTCTCTTCATGTTGCTGCTCACGCTAAACTACTTTGTGAAATAAATTTGTCTAGTCTTTTACAACGAAACTGTATACCTTTACCAGCCAAGAAAATTTTCGTGTCGTCGTAAGCAAAAGACGCCATGTGTCGCGAGGAGGGACATGGAAGGAAAGCGGGTTGTCGCGCACTTTTCCGGGCTTCCTTCGCCTCTCCTTTGAAATCAGGCATACAGCATACAGCTCAGCACTCGTTTTCAAAAGAAAAAAGCCCAAAACAAGCATCAAAACCACATGATGGATGATAAGGCGCGTGTGAACCAAGGGAATAACCTCCGTTGCGTTCCGTTAAAGATTAGGTTTGCTGCTGCTTCGAAAGGGGTTGACGTCATTCAAACCCTCGTGGAACCAGTGGGCGCGTTAAGTTAGCGCGCTCCGATCTCCAAAGCAGCACGCTCGAGTGTGTTCGAGTGCGACGCTTTCGGAGCTTAACTTAACGGCGATTTTCGCCGACTGCTTTCGGGCGCACGAACGCGGCGCCGACTGGCGAATGTTGTTGCTTCCGCGACCGCTATCGCATTGCGCACGCTTTTTGAAAATGGCGCCGCCGACAAACACCCTCCTGCAGTTCTTGATAGACGATGAAGAGCTAGAAGAACTTGACGTGCGGTGACGAACGCAGCAGCAGCAGCGGCGTATATGCGATGCAAGCTTTCGTGCTGTTCTCAGAGGATACCCTAACAGAGGATTTATTTCTGCTCCGCGGTATGGTCATTGCCGATCGCAAGAGGACGAAAGCCTTATGATCCGAGGCATCCAGGATTATGTGATCAACCTTGTGCCCAGATACACGGACACACCATTCAAAGAGCAGGCCCCAACATCTTCCATGATAACATGAGAACCTGAAGAAGTCATACACATGAACTTAGCGACGAGAAGGCGCCAAACTGCGACTGTGCGGTTACGTACCTGAGCGTCTGGCAAGTAATAATCGGGCCGTCATTTTCGGTTCGTGATAAGCTCAAACCGCGCCAACGCGCGAAGTTCCCGATCATGCCTTAGAGCAGACGCCCGGCTGCGCAGCGGCGGCAGGAACGAGTGGGCAAAGAGCACGGACTTGCATTAGTGGAAAGAGTCGGAAACACGCCATTTTTCCGGAAGCCGTAGCAAGTGCGCGCTCTCGCGCACCGTTTCCTGGTGGAGCGCGTATAGCGCGCTCCGGAATCCCGCACCGGAAGTCGCTTTTTCGCCGTTAAGTTTAAAAGAGCGCGCTCTGTTGCCTAGAGCGCGCTCGAGCGCCTTAAGTTAACGCGCCCAGTGTCTCTGGTTTCACTCTTTGTAGAGCCACGTGTCTGAATTCAAGTGACGTCACAACGGGTAATCATTGTGGGTGACGTTTACGGCGCTCCTTCTCCCGCGTGTGGTTCCCAGTAACGATTGCGGTTACGCAAGCTATACACCGAGTGGAAAAGTACCCAACAGCATAGAAATCACGTAGTGGTGTCATCACGGTCTAGCAACTCATTCAGGTTCCAGGCTACCATGGGTAGACCACGGAAAGTAAAGAACGTTCCAGGCTACCATAGGTAGACACGGAAAGTAAAGAAGCCAGAAACAGCGTGAACATAATGCCGTTGTGAAGTAATAAGGGGTGTGGTTAAGTACATTTCACTTGTCTCTGGTTTCACTCTTTGTAGAAACCACGTGTGTGAATTCAAGTGACCTCACAATGGAAATTGTTGTGGGGTCGTTTACAGCTTCACTGTTCATCCGCCTTCACAGCATGGATTGGAGCCACAGTTTCTTTCTTTCGAGGGAGGGTGACATGTTTGGTAAGGGCAGGCGCCTCCAAAATTCTTCTATAATACGGCCAAGTATAAAACGTCCTTGGATGTCGGGTAACAAAGTGTGGAGGACGCGCTCGCAAGGCAATGAATACGGAGAAAATCATGCTACGGTACAACAAATATTTATACTCTCGCTCGACAGTCCGCCACTCTGCGTTTACTGTAGCTGTGAAGTAATAGTGCTGTCTGGCGCTCTTACAACGCTGTTGTGCAATTGTGCTTGCCATTTTCGTTTAGTTTTTCGCTCCCCCAATGAAGATGCGGAATAAATCAAATTGAGTTTTCTGTCACGCTCCCTGTTATTAGAAAATATGTTTCGTTTACGCTTCGCTGTCCTAGAACACACGGTCTAATGCGCTTTTGCATGTTACCTTTTTTCTTTGAATGTGCGATAGCTCTTCCTGTGTGCAACTTGCTTAAAATACTATAAAAAGAAATACTCTTTTTCGAAAAAGTTATCTTATTTCCTGAACCGCTACAATATCCGAGGGAAAGCTTGAAGCAAGGCTGGTACAGTTATCTGCGCGTTTAATAGCAAAAAGCTATTACGCTTACCTTCATTGTGAGAAACACATTACAGCTAATCCTGAAGATGGATATGTCATTAGCGAAGGCGATAGACCAATGGCAAAGAACGCTTACGAATCAAACGCTTCGTGTTTAAGCGCTGTTGCAGAAATCCTATGAATGCTTGAAATTGCGTATAAGTGGCGGCGTACAGTGACGGGCAGATCACTAAGTTGTCCTGCCGGGAAGAGTTTTCTGGAACTTACCATTTGCCGATTAGGTTTTTTATGCAAAGAAGGGCAACATAAACGACCGTGGTTATGCGGCAATAGCATTTTCTCTTGAACACACTGTAAAAAATTTAGCCTCTTCAGTGTTTACCTTGTCTCAAAACAATAATGTTTTGAACCTTGCTTCCGTTTTCTTTCTGTAATGTTGTCGGATACCTTCCGTAAGAAGCAGCATGCATGCATGATCCAGCCCTAGTATACCTGGAAGGAGAGTAGCGAGCGCAGAATGTCAAATAAGGAAACTGCGCTCATAATCTCCGACCATAGTGGTTGCATTGCAATATGAACTTTAAAGGCGGCCTTATTTTTGAAGTGCCCACATCATTCCAAAGTAATGCCTCCAGTTGCCTATTCGCTCACAACGCCTTACAGTGAACGCTGCTCTCGCGGTACAGCGTGTACAACGGCTCATATTTTAAATCATTTTTGCTGCCATGCGATAACGAATGCCGCTTCAGGATAGCGATCATTTCCCGAAATTGCTCGAGAAAGGTGCTGTGGACGGCTTGCGACACTGGGCCACCAAATGTTGGGCAACATTTTCAGGAAGCGACGATGACTCTCTAGCCGTAGTTGAGCAACACTAGGTCGTTGAAAAACATGTTGGAAACATGGCGGCGTCTACATTCGAAGAAGCATCTGCTCGCTGTGGTTTGACTACCATCTAGAAACAGGCACTTTACACAGTCAAAGCATGATGACACCAGTAGCCTTCACTATTACGTTACTTGGTCTCTGCCACAAATAATAGTTGAAATGTATTCACTCTTATATTTACAAAGTAACAATCGTCGTGTATGTAAAACCTTGCTTTTGAGCCAGTGGAACAGCTAGGCTGTTGATGGTGGCGGATGTTCATGTGCAATGCAAACAACGTAGTGATGGCGCAGAAAACATTACGGGCAACAAGGCAACCGAGGAGCCGACCACGCACCTCTTGTCCCTGATGGCGCACATTTTTACACAGACGAGACATGATGCGGTTCGTGTAGCTTGCAGAAATACGCACAGAACTGCGCGCTCGAAAGGAGTTCACAAAACAACAAAAGTGTGTAAGCCCTATGGGGCGTGCCATGTTGAATCACAATAAAAATAAATCAAAACAAATTGTCACAACTTCATAGCACTTACCGGCAGCTATAGGGGGAAGAAAAAGAAGATCAGGGCGAAAATTTCAGCACACTTGTTCCGAACACTTCGTAGCTGGCTTTTGTTGATGAAGCTGTCCTACCAAGAAACATGTTGTTTGGCAGCAGTGATCATGAAAATACCAATAGATTAGTCATGATGTTAGCACACACGTTATACAGTGTGAACCTCCCCCTACACATCTGTTTGACTGATAGAATAATGTCTGACATTTATATTCCTGCGAACCTGAGGGGAGTGATGGAATCCCTGTGTTTGCAACGTGTGCCCCCGAATGACTTTTATCAGCGTATCCGCAAGGTTTACGGCCTGTAGGTGGTGCGGATGTTCATTCAGCATGTCAGACACTGATATGATGTACGTTTTATGAATGCCAGAGCTCAGTGCACTGTAGTTCTCCTCAGGCGTGTTTTATTGTGCAGACAGGGATGATGACGATGAACTTTACTGACGCATGATTAAGTAGTTTTGTCTCCTTCCTTTCAAACATTTCCTGGCTTCCTTCCTTCCTCAGCCCAGGAAGCCGTGTGACCTGGTCGCCTGCCTTGCCCTGGATTAACAGAGGCTGGTCTTCAGGGTTGAAGCTGGTGAGCCGAACAGCTGGGTCTCCACAATTCTCAGGACTGAACCAGCTTCGCGATATAATTTGCAAAGTGTCCGACGAATTGCATGGGCGTTCCAGTTAACTTTTGAGGAAAACACTTGTTTTATGCATTGAAGCACAAAGGTAATTGGATTGCCCATGTATTTCGTCCGTACACTTTGCAAATTAATATCTCGAAACTGGTCGACTCCTGAGAATTCGCTCCAAGTGGATACGCTTTGCGAACTCAGCAGCTATAATTCGTAGATTGAAGATGTGCCGTAAAATTGTTAATTGCAAGGTCATTAGCGTATAATGTTAATTATTCATAAGGAGGTTTGGTTTCTAGCGGAAGTAATTGCCGCCTCATCGAGTAGTTTAGATCAATAATTATAGTTGTGATATATGCCACAGGCAATTTATAAAATTTGGTGCAGCTAAAGTGAAACATACTACATTCTTCTCCCACTCCGTGGTGCACGAGTACGTCCGGGTATCTGCGCGGTACGGGTTCGTCTGTAGAGACCATTACTCGGTTTCCTAGCAAGGCGTCCCGGAGAGTGTTCTTGGGCTGGAGCGTGGGGCTGCTGGGCCTCTTTGCTAATAGGGACGAGTGTCCGGATCCAGAAAGTACAGTTCGAATAAGGGGTTGGTGCGTTCGTGGATTCCAAGGGGGTGGTTGTCGATATTCTGCCTATCGTGTAATTGCGGCACGTAGTTGTACATACTCGGGCCGTAGTTGGTTGCTTGCGGTCGGTTGATGATTGCTGAGTGAACACGTTGTCAAATGCTGCTTTCACGTCACGGGCGAGAATCGCCGTTTTGTTTCGGGTTCTCAGATTGTCTAAGACGTTTAACTTCAAATTGGAGGAGGATGTCTTGCGTAGAGATGTGGTCTGAATCTCTACATCAGTGGACAAGTCGTATTTTCTTTCAGTTAGGAGGAGAGTCTTTCAGAAGACAGGGATGCGATAAAAGTTTGCGATTACTCAAGAAATATGGGCACATGAATGCACCTGTATTATTCAAGCTGAATGCATCAATTATAAATCCTGGAAACGCTGCAGCTTCTCGCTTCGCTAGAGTAGGTAGTCATTCATAGGTGTCTGTCACAATCATAAAATCATTACTCGTGCGGCCATAAGCGGAAATACATCTAGAGACGCGCCTAATTGTGCTTTTAGTTGCACTTTATTCATCATCCTAAAGTTTAGTTCATTCCAGTGTTGTTCGAGGCCTGCCAAGATTGGACAATTTCGCCACAACTTATTCGAAGTATGAGACGACGAAAAGATTGTGCACTCGTAGAAGCAAACAAATTCAATTAATTCTGTTTTGCACTTGCGATCCACAGGAAGAGCGACATATCCATTTCTTGGCGACGTACTTTTATTGCGTCCCTTGAACAGGCAATAGCGGAAGACTCAGACAAGAAGTCAGCCAGGAGTGAACAATACCAGTGAATGTCCATATATTCATTATAAAAACAATATTGTCCGTCTTTTCGAGTCGTCTTGTTTTTGACGAATACATGTAAATAAAGACACTGGGAAGGGACGACAAAAAGACGTCGATACAGTGACTCGAGGGATATATAGGTCGAAGATAAAAGGTAAGTTGTTCCCGAGAGCTTAAAACTGACTCGAACAATGCGACGGGTACTTTGCACACGGGCATTCGAGATGCATCCGTGTCTATGAGGTGCACTGTAATGTAGCCATGTTGGGTTTGCTTTCGGACTCATCTGATTTTCACGCCTCTTTTTTTTCTTTCTCCATAATTTTCGCAGAAGCCAATATCCGTTTCTTGCAATATCCCACACTTCTCTTGCGTTAGAAAGACGTTGACAGGCAAGTTGCCGGAATTTCTTTCTGAGTCTAGAAACGAAGCAGTCGGCCGGTGCGACAGAGGGCCGATGCTCGCGTCGTTGGTTCTCGCGAACAAACCATGTGGCGCCGCCACCATCTGTGAAAGTTGCAGTACGGGTGTCGAACTGACCGGACCGCATGCTATCTTCTGGGCCGAAAGCTGTTTCGAACATTTTCCCCTTGCTCTCCACATCACACTTCGGCAATGGAATTCAACGAGTTTCACCAACTAGACTCCTGACTCTCGTCGTGAAACACTTTAGTGTGGAAGCCTGTGATTGGGCGTCGCATTTTTAAAACGGATATTAATCCCTCATAAGAACGGCCAACATCGCCGAATGAAATTCCTGCATCTGTGACGACACGGTAGAGAACATTCTCTGCCAAGTCTTACCCTTTGGAAGCTCTACTATGTGCTCGCGAGCTAGTCTCCGCGCTTAAATGAAAGTCTAGTCTCGGAAGACACAATCCTGGCGACCTCGTCCAAAACACTCACGCATGCATGAGGCAATAAAAGCCCGTAGCGTTTTTTTGGAGAAGACTAGATTTACGACCTCCCTGAGACTATGAGTAAACTTTGTCTAGGACGGTGTTCACAGTACTGCCCCCCTCTTTTATTTCTTCTTTTCTTATCCATCTGTATCTTCGCCAAGTGTAGGGTAGCCAAACCGTCATGGTTGTGGTAACAACTTTGTTGGTCTTTCTTTGTTTCTGTCTCTTTCTCTTTGCACTTGCTAGGTGTGGTTTTCGCCTCTGCATTTTATCTTAATCTTCGTGACCAACAAATGTTATACTAACAAATGGTATTAGAGACAACGTAACGCTAACGTTCTGGCAATTACGGTGAACTTCACATATTTGGATGTATGCTCGATAAATATGAGTTGCGCCCATGACATTTGGCCAAGTACACTAAAAGTTGCGGAAGCGGCGCAAGATATAGGGTGTCCCAATTAAATGAATTATTGGGTTTTATGGGCCAAACCCACCACTGAATATGAGGCACGCCGTAGTGGGGACCCCGGGTTAATTTTGACCACCTGGGGTTCTTTAACGTGCACCTTAAATCTAAGTACATGGTGTTTTCGCATTCGCCACCATCGAAATGCGACCTCCGTGGCCGGGATATCAAGACTCTTGATGAAGGCCGGACCACGGCCGAAACGTCAGTAAAGTCCGATTATGTTTTTCCTACGTGCTTCTATAATTTGAACTACTTCTGTGCCGGCCCCTGTGATTCTTTGCTTCACTGATATACAGGGTGTTTTAGCGAACACTTTCAAAAATTCTTAAAGGTTGCCTGTGGCAGATAGCCCTATTCTAGTTAATGAGCTGATCTACTCGAAGAGGCAAGGGATCTACTGCAACGCCAATGCATTTTCTCCACAAAGTTCGGGAATTAATAACTCGAAACTGGTGTCATCCCGAGAATCCGTTCAAAGTGGATCCGCCTTGCTAACTTCACAGCTACAATTTGTGAATTACAATATGGGCCATCAGGTAATTAGTTAAAAACTTAATTACGGAATTTTTGTTAATTATTCTATGATACATTTCAATTTTTACTGCAAGCAATGTCCGCCTCTTCGAGTAGATCAGCTTATTAACTAGAATTGGGCTATCTGGCACAGGCAACCTTTAAGAATTTTTGAAAGTGTTCGCTGAAACACCCTGTATTACAGTGAAGCAAAGAATCACAGGGGCCGGCACAGAAGTAGTTCAAATTATAGAAGCACGTAGGAAAAACATTATCGGACTTTACTGACTTTTTGGCCGTGGTCCGGCCTTCATCAAGAGTCTTGATATCCTGGCTACGGAGGTCGCATTTCGATGGTGGCGAAATGCGAAAACACCCATGTACTTAGATTTAGGTGCACGTTAAAGAACCCCAGGTGGTCAAAATTTCCGGAGTCCCCCACTACGGCGTGCCTCATTATCAGATCGTGGTTTTGGCACGTAAAAGCCCATAACTTATTTTTTAATTTTTAAGAGTCTTGATGAAGGCCGGACCACGGCCGAAACGTCAGTAAAGTAGTGTTGTGTTTTTCCTACGTGCTTCTATTTTTTGAACTATATATTCGTGGCTTCATGGTCGGTTGGCTTTATAGGCTCGTGTGTATATGTATACCTCAGGAAATGTGACCACACACGAGTGACGAACCGCACGTTTCAGTACTGGCAACAGCGACACGACAGAAGTGTCATGGTCCTTACGGCTATAGACAGCTTTCACAGTGTAATGTTAGAAGCATCACCGCCAGCTAATCTACACTAATCGGTAAATTACAACGACATGAACTGTCCCGTGGCTTTCTGATGCACCACTACATGGCCAAGATTTCTAATCTTGCACACGTGCACCGAAAGGCATTGGAAAGTCGACGGGAGGAAGGCCGCCGGGGTAGCTTAATGTGAAAACATTGCATGCGTTATCTTGAATGTGTGGGTTCAACTTTCACTTGCGGCAAGATTTATTTTCATTCACTGTAATTTTCGTTGTTATTTCTACAATTCAAATCAAAATAACAGTTGCAACAGTGGTCGCAATAGCAAATCAAAGCGATTAATTAGCAATGACTATCATTCACACTTTAGATTTAATTGCCGTTCCTATAGACTTTCTGAGCTTTATTTTATACAAAAATGTCTTTCATTGGATTATACAAGCTCAGTGCCCCCAGTGTGGTGGCTTAGTGCGTATGTAGCGGCCGTGGTTGCTTAGTGGCTATGGAGTTGAGCTGCTAAGTGGGAGGTCACGGAATTGAATCCCGGCCACGGCGGCCGCATTTCGATGTGGGCGAATTGCAAAAACAACCGTGAACTTAGATTCAGGTACATGTTAACGAAACCCAGGTTTTTCAAAATAAGCCGGAGTCCCCTATGGAGTGCCTCATAATGAAAGGGTGGTTTTTGGCACGTTAAACCCCATAGTTTTGTTAGAGCGTAGGTTTTTCTGTTGCTGAGCACGCTGTCGCGCATTCGATAGGAGGTCTTCACCGGGCGGTTGGCTTTGCCGCTCGACTAGGGATGCCTCCTTCCTTTTCTCTTCTTTTATTCCCCTCCCCTCTCCCCAGTGCTGTGCTGTTGAGCTGTCCTCATAGCTAGAGACAGTTTGGGCGCTGCACCTTTCTCTTCATTTCCTTCCTTTAAAAGTCACATATTACTACTAATACATTCTATACCGAGCAGCGGCACTTGCGTTCCTGTCGATGCGGGATGCAGAAACGCTCGCCTACCGTAGTTTTGGCGTATACGGATAAGAACATCTTGTAGGAAGTAAGACGAGGCACTCGGAATGCCGCCTCCTATTGGTAACTCCAGCAGCCGTTGCTTGTGCTGGCAACGTTGTCCGAATAAACAAATATGGCTACGACATCCAGGTTCACGGTGGATCTTTCGCTTGGTGCTGTGCTGAAGTTTATCGTTTGTGGCGTAGAATCTGGTGTTTACTCGAAGCCAAAAGTATACTTGCTGCCGATTACCTTATTTTGATCGATCTCAAGAACTTGAGCGACAAAACCACGCAAACACGCGGTCTGCTTAGCGAGCCGCATCAGTCTTTTTAAAGAAAAAAAGTCTTTCAAGCGAGCCGGAGGATTAAATGGAGTTTGTGCATGGCGTACCAACGAAAGGTACAAGCACTTGTCGCGGCATTTCTCTACTGCTATAGGTACGATACTTGACGTTTTTGACCGTCATATAAGCACACCCCCCGCGACTCGTGGTGCCATATCTCATCTATAGCATCCCACAGTTTATAGGCAGTAACGTCGGACGTGCTCTCTCGAAATGAAATACCGATATTGTGCACTGAAAGAACGAGGATAAAAATTGTTGTATCTGGTCAGTGTGTCTAGGGACAAAAACAAAATGAGAGTTCCGCTTGCGAGTCGGGTGCAGCTTGCTCTTTATAATTAGCTGATCGTGTATTAAGGTAGTCTGCCTCTGATGACTGACGCTGTCCGTGCTCGCAGTACACAGTGTTCAAGGTAGGGTAGGCCAGGCTTGGGACACATCAGGCAGACCCCAACGCCAGTAGGAATTCTGAAACTCCGGTGAAACGTGAGATGTAAATAACACCATCGGACGAATTTGCGTTTCTACCTACAGTTGCCGAAATATAGTGAGGGTTTTCTTTTGAAAAACCCTCGCTGCGTGACTGCGTGACTTGGAAACAATTGAACCAGTTGTAAAGTGATTTAGTTGTGTGCCCGACGCTGAAAGGAAACTAGGGGCGCTGTGGGTAGGTCGAATGCGCCAAATCTGGAAGGAGCGCTGTTTGCAGTTACTCCTAAATTTCTTGCGAGCATTCATAGTGAAATATTTAGCGCACACAATCGACAAGGACACAGTCAAGGGGGACACACGAGCGCTTACTCACAACTATTTATTTTCGGAAAGATGCAGAACATAAATACCCCAGTTATCTGCACTGAGAATGTGCAACAAGAGTCGTCAGTATAAACAGAAACAGATTAAAAGACATATAAAAAAGGTTCAAGCAGTATTCAAAAATGCAAATTCTTTGTCAGTAATTGCAACCGATGGTTGACTTATGCATTTTTCAGCACACGTTTTGATATAGAACGCTTCTGTTATTTCACGTGTTAGTTTGTTTTTATCCGAAAAAAATGTCAATGTGAAAAAATAACGGATCACAATGACATAGATTACAGTGGTTCGGCAAGTGTGAATGATTTCTCTCATTCTCTCGGTAAAGAAAATCATTCACAGTTGTCGAACCACTGTAATCTATGTAATTATTATCTGGTATTTTTTCACACTGACCTTTGTTTTCAGATAAAACAAACTAACGCGTGAAATAACAAAAGCGTTCCATATCAAAAAGTGCGCTGATATATCAAAAAGCGTGCTGAAAATGCATAAGTTAACCATCGGTTGCAATTACTGACAAACAACTTGCATTTGAATACTGGTTGAACCTTTTTATGTGTTTTTAAACTGTTTCTGTTTATGCTGACGACTCTTGTTGCACATGCTCAGTGCAGATAGCTGGGGTATTATGTTCTGTATCTTTCCGAAAATAAACATGTGTGAGTAAGCGCTCGTGTGTCCCCTTCACTGTGTCATCGTCGATTGTGCGCGCTAAATATTTCACTATGAATTCGTACCAACTCGCCCAACTATCAGTTCTGCTGCAGTTCTGCGAGCAAATAAGCTGACAACTCACTGAGCTGAATGAGAAAACAGCATCAGCATCTTACACCACTCAACTAAATCATGCTATCAAAAAAATATCCCGCCTTAAGGCATAGTATGTGTCATGCTCAATTTCAGACCTTCCGAGCTAGTTATCGTTCCTGCTACCGCTGCCTGCGGACAAAAGTACATTACCGAGAATATTCCTGCTGTTTAAGACATTAGTAACACTAATGCCTGGGGCAGAAAACTAAACAAACTAAATGAAGCTTAAGCGCACACAACTAATTTATTAAAGCACCTGCCTAAACAAAGTGTACTCCGCGATTTGAAGCGCAACCAAGATATTTAATACATATGTGAAAAGAAAGCATTTGTTTACTCATCGGGAGGAAAGAAGTCGTCCCGAGTGAAGTATCTCGAACAAACCAGCTTAGTGTAAGTACCATTTTTCCCAATGCGTCAATTCTTGTTCATATCGTCTCCGATGCGCATCATGTGCTTCTTTAGGGAAACGATGAAATAATAATTGCTGTATTTCTACCGCGATGTCACGTATAATGGTACACGGTGAAATTCTTTCGACATCCGTTTTTGTCTTTCTTTTTCCGGCTTGTACGCGGCGGCATCACGAAGACTTGAGAACTACGAGGCACGTTGCAGCGCACGCTGTAATGTGAAAACCCGAGGCCAAGCCTAGATCGGCTGGTTCTCGTCACGGCCGCTAGGGAGCAAACGTATAGTTGGCGTCGCGAATAGCCCGTGAGATTCCTTGGGACACGACAACAGAACACGCGACTTCAGCTGCCGGTAGTTGTTGGCCTGTGGCCCACTAAAGCGTTTATAGTATTCGTGCAGTATACAGGTCTTCATAGGACTCCTTAAATAGCGTTTGCGCAAGTGTAGACGGAACTCGGACATGGTGAATGTGTGTTTTCTTTTTACTCTTTCTCACTCGATTTCTTTTTGACCTACGGCTATTTTTTCTTGGTCGCATGCCAAGCCTTTTGCTAGGCTAACCTCGCCAGAAGCACAGAAACGGGCATAGTAATGAATAAATTCCGCCCACAACCGGAACTTATCTCAACATAATACAAGTGTTGCGCATGACATGCTCACGACCCAGCTAAATATCCAAGGACCCTCTAAAGAAAATGTCAGAAGCGGTAAGAGTGCTCTCCTTTAGAATCCATCCGGACAGTAGAACGAACCGATTGCATCTGAGCGCTTCGCTTCAACAGGCCGAACATATCTTAAGTACGTGTCTTAGGTCCTTGCATAGAGGTCGAAAACGGCCAGTCAACGTTGGAGTAAAATTGCAGGCGGAGGAAGGAACTCTTGTTTTACCCGAGTTCTTGCTTTGTTGCGTTGATCCTTCGCTCACCTGAATGCGCTGCCACCCTTTGAAAATTATTTCCTGACGTAAATTCAGCAAACTTCGCAACGTGTCTCTATGCGCTCGTATCCGGTGGTTGTAACGCGCGCACGTTTCTCAGTGTCAACGGTGATAGTCTTAACTCAGGTGGAGGGGGCATTACGCGACGGATCGACCAGCATCAGCCAACTGGAACGTTTATGCCATGAAAGCGCACTTCGACGCATCACTTAAGCCCGGTCGGATTTAGCTCTGCGCATTTGCTTTCCGCGATCTTCGCTAGTCATCTTTCAATGTGAAGCCGTGGAAAAAGCCGAAACCTTCGTGTGCAGCGAGAGTTGAAAGCGTGGGGTGCAAAACTAGTGCAAGCAGCAACGAGAACCAGTTTATGCTGCGCGTCATTAGAGTTCGAGAACACGGAGTTGCGTATAGATCACTGGGGAGGAGGATAACTGCCGGCTAGAAGCGTGGAAACAAGCTGTGGCTCTGGAATGCTGCGGGGACTAACGACGAAAATCGGCTAACTTTGCGATCTCCTGAAAGCCTCAACGTGGCAACGTTGTCTTGTTTCTTATTTGTTTTAGGAAGAGGAATCCTGGCACGTGTTATATTTTGTAAAAAGGGAAAATCACAAGCATTACCATTCGTGATACAAAAGAAGGTAGAGAAGAAGAAAGATAGGGAATACTGACAGCTGGGCGAGTTGGTACTCGTTCATTATAACTGTGCAATTAACACGGGCACTGAGAAAAGACGACACAGGCGCAAGCTTCTGTTTTTTTTTTTTCCACAATTGATGACTTGCGAAATTCTGCACGCCCTCTACAAAATTTGTTTGGAAAACAAGGGGCTTTCGCAATCGGTGATATTTGACAGCTTCTATGCGAGCTGAGTTGGGCTGAGTCACTTGCGCTTCACGATATAGCGATAGCGCAGCCTATAAAACAGGCGCTCTTCACTGCTGGTCAGTCGCTTATGCTGTCTCAAGATAAACAGGAAAAAAAAGCGTCAGCGCCTATCTACGACGACTATCTACGCCTTTTATACGACGACTCATTCCCTTTTTTAGAAAATGGTAGAACAGATAACGTCCAGATAAGCACCTTTGGTTGGAAAATACATTTTCGCGCATGCGCATAATATTTTTGCAAATGATAAATTTTTTTACTGTTACGGTATTCCTTGTGCTTTTCAGTTCCCCAACCAGGGTGGTCATGCGACGATGAAGTACTTAAGTGTTACTATTTCCTGAAATAAACTAGTTGAGAGTTCACGCTTGTGTCATCCGTTCTTCCCTGGTCCCCATGTTGTTTCGCACTTATAATTAAACACAGGATGGTCAACCAGATACGAGTTTCTGGTTTGCTACCCTGCTCTGGGGTGGAAGAAATAGGGGTTGTGAAGTTGTCCGCTTGGCAGATTTGCACAATGTTTCTTGTTCAAAAAGAGGAGAAACGTACGTTACAGTATGCTTGCATTTATATTTATCATGTTTGTCCGCAACTGCTGCCGTGTCGAGTAGCGTTTCCTTGCTTTCTTACGTAGCATTTTCCCTCTACCGCGCTTACCCCATGCATGCGAGCTGTTACGAGCGACGAGTGGCAGAGCTGTTATTCACTCGTTTCGTGTGTCTGGGTCGCTTCTATCGACCTCCTCTTTTTATCTCTTGTCTACCATTCTATCTACCTGTTGCGCGTTAGTATAAAGGTAAGTGCTGCAGCTTGCTGCAGTGAGAGCGACGCTTCTGCGCGAGTTCATGACAAGTCGTGTTTTGTTTGACAAGAGTGCTTTTCTTTCAAGGCACGTTTGGTAAGTTACATCATTATTATTCATTTCTCTGAGGATATTTTGGAACAACTTTGAGTTTTAGGAACGTTCTGTTAGGCAGAGGTCAGTGTTGGTTTCTTCTGATCATGGTAGAGGCCGATAAATTTTCGAGTTAATTTGATGTTTGCTTTCAGGAAAACGTGACAGCTGAGCGCTCGAGAAAGGATAGCGTCAGTGGTTTTTTTCGGAGAGATATGTAGATAGTTCGTGTGAGCTTCCGTTAAACTAAGACTTTCTTTTCGGATTTCGCCAGTTGTGAAAATAACGCTGTATCAGGTTAGATACTGGTTATTCTGCAGACTACTTCACCTGATTTTATAAATAGCCGGATGGTTGTTCCCGCACGCACGTAGAGAGTACCACGCCTTAGAAACGGGCTGCGCGGATCGCTTTTAGTAATGGTATTCTCTACTGATTTCTTCTCTCTTCGACGTATTATGTAGGGGTATGTCTAAGGCTGTGCGTGTCTGGGGGGTTGGCATAAAACATGCCAATTACCAGAAAGATGCATGGCTTGATTAGAAAACCAAGTGCAGTGTCGTCCACGAGAAGAGCATGATCGAACGGATGGCTTTAATTTGTAGCTTACATATATTTAAATTTTATGCGTGGCATACTTGGCACGTCTAAGCACAAATTTTATGAATGTCCCATTGAGACTGACAAGTTGTGCAATGTACGTCCGAAGTACAATTTTTTTAGACGTTTTATGAACATCTAAAAATTGTCCACTGTACGTCTAAAGTATAAGCCAAATTGACGTTCAGTGGACATTTAAAGCTTTTGCACCATTTAAGTCACATAGACGTATCCATCGATATATGTTCCGCATGTGCATGTTTGCATCAATCCAGTACGTCTATGGAATATTTGCGGTTATCTGGGTACATAAAGAAAAAATACCGATCATGGTTTGCTTCACTTAGAGACTTATAAGATAAGCACTAAACAAAAAGACAGCAGCGAACGAAAAACTTCAGAAAAGCAGCAACGCAAATACTAAAAAATTATGGGGTTTTACATGCCAAAACTACGATCTGATTATGAGGCACGCCGTAGTAAGGGACTCCGGAAATTTGGACCACCTGGGGTTCTTTAACGTGCACCTAAATCTAAGTACACGGGTGTTTTCGCATTTCGCCGGGTTTGATCCCGCGACCTTGTGCTCCACAGCCCTACACCATAGCCACTGAGCAACCACGGCAGGTAACACCGCAAATACTAACCAAAACAACAAGCACACACTCACGTACAAACGCATCGACACAAAAGTGAATAAACAGATCTCGCGCTTGGCCTTAAAGTATTGTATTGATTTTGCCTTTCGGCGCACCTGCTTTTTCGGGTCTGCTGGAGTAATCTAGCTACGTAGCATATCTAGATTAAGACATTTCATACAGGTGCCGGGTATGAGTTTCGTTCAGAGTAAATAGAGCGGAGGGGTGGCCTTGATTAAAAACCAGTACTAATTCGCCAAACTCTGTGGAAGCGCCCATGGTGAGTGTTTCTTTCTTCGCTATTTGTGGAGAACCAAATTTTAGAAAAAGAAAAAGCACTGAGGAAGGCTGGTAGCATGTGCTTTAATTTGTGATGATAGCGAATCATTGCAAAGCTCAGTGCGCGCCTTGAGCTACAGCAATGAATTAACGTGACCATCACCTCGCTTGTCAACCAACACGATTTTTTTTAATCGGGCACGTCAGCGTAAGTGGGCGAAAAATTACTATAAAACTAAGCAAGAATAATGTTAATGCTAACTCATCGAGCGTACTGTACATTAAACTAAGCTTTCACCAAGCAGAGGCATAAAGCTACTCCAGTTGGTTTATGGTTTCCGCGACTACGCGAAAATGTTTGAATAACGAAGATCAAAGGCTTGCAGAACATCGCTTACCCGTCTTTTTGGAGAATCGAAAGAAACAGGCGTACACCACAGTGCTGTGATCCTGCGACATAGCCACCTCTTCATCCGAATTCATCTTCCTCAGTAGTTTCTTGATGGTTGGTCTTAACCGGCCGTGGTTGCTTAGTGGCTATGGTGTTGGGCTGCTGAGCACGAGGTCGCGGGATCGAATCTTGGCCAAGGCGGCCTCATTTCGATGGGGGCGAAATGCGAAAACACCCATGTACTTAGATTAGGTGCACCTTAACGAACCCCAGGTAGTCCAGATTTCCGGAGTCCCCCACTACGGCGTGCCTTATAATCAGATCGTGGTTTTGGCACGAAAAAAGCCATAATTTAATTTTTAATGGTCGGTCTTCGACTGATAGTTGTCGAGAAAGCCAAAGATAAGCGCTTTAAATTGTTTGCTACAATAAAAGTTGTTTTATTTCTTTATTGTATAAGTTATAAAAACACTGCAACAGAAGCAACAGTCGGCACATTTCAGTTTGTAAATTTTATAATTTAAAGTTTGTTAAAACAACCGTCCGCCTGTCAGGACAGTGCGGAATTTGAAACGAAAGTAGCGGTTGCTTTCCGTGGTTGCATGAGTCACCGGCCGCTTCTACATCTCTGTTTATGGCTTCCAATTACATTCGTCGCACCAGGTAGCCGATGGTGATTACGGTGACACGCTCGACCACTGATGGGGGTATGAAAAGATGAATTGAAATATTATCGGTGTGTTGTCTTAAGTTTGCTACGCATTTTGCATTGTCGGGGACCCTCGTTAAACTCAGTGTACTGCGAAACGAGCCTTGGTGTCACCCTGAAAATCCCAGATAGTGGCCTTTGTGTATAGTATATAATGCAGCCCATTTGAACGAGCGAGTCTCACTTTTGATAGTTTATAGAAATCTGCGCGTGTATTTTCCTGCCATAATGTCGCTTACGCGAGGAAAGTGTGGTGATGTTTCCCATCAAAAGACTGAGTGAAGGAGCTGCAAAACACAACGATCTTTCCAAGGGCTTCTATTGGCAAGGATAAGTTTCACAGATATGTGTTTCTTACCTGCAGTTTTAACAGAAATGTGTTGATATAGCAAAAGTTTAAAATCGCCTCTTATGTGCGCGCGGACAACGCGGTGTCACAACTCCGCGGAGATCATCGGTCCGCCCAAGAAGGGGCAAACGAGGTGGCTGCAGTTTGGTGTCCCATTTTTGAAAGATGTGAATGTGCAGGTATCAGATAGTATCTATATATAAACACTGAAGTAAAATAAGTCTTCAAATGACCATAAGGCACACGGATTGCTTTACAAACAAGTAAAACAAAGAACAACGGAGCCATGAAATGCGCGAGTAGCTATGATGGCATGAGTTACTTCAACGGTTTAATAAAGACATGTAGAAAAAATACTGACCATGAAAACGTGACAACTGATTGTAAATACAGAACCATAGAGGAATTACGAATGCATGAAGTCATGAATTCAAGCTTGGCGTTACGGCATATTGTCCAGGGAAAAGACGCCGTCAGAGCGAGGTAGAAGGCTGGCTGTCTTCCGCAGTTGCTTATTCTCTTGGCGAGGGCTAGCGATGTTGCTAAGTAGCCGCATGTCCAATTAGGAATGGGTTTCGAGTCTGCAAAGGGGGTGCGCTACCGGTACCGAGATTTGCGTAACTGCAGGTTTTTGCAAAGCTGAATGAACAGCTTCTACAGAGGAGCTTACCACCCCCCCCCCCCTCCCCATCAGTCCATCTATAATAAATGTATTTGGGGTGCATTTTCCATTATGTCATTTCGCGCTAAGTGACAGGGGAGGGGTTCCCTTTGAGGAGTTCACGCTTGGCGATGAGCTTCGCCCTTTTGCTCGGACATAGTTCCAGTATTAACGGCATCCCAACGGGGCCCCGAACAATCAAAACAGACAGCACATACACCTGATGCTTGAGGTGACCATACGTACAAAAATGTAAAACCCAACAAGTACATTGAGGTCTGATGTCCGTGCTGGAGTCGTTGAGCTTAGAGAGGTACTTGGTAGCACATCAACACTAGAAACAATTGACCAATTTACCATAACTCTGTATATGATGATAATGATTTATTGACATCCCCTCTGAAACGGGAGCGCGACAAATAGTCACCTAGCCTGTTTGATTTAATCAGGTATACTATACATGTTCGTTATCTAGCATTTTTGTATACCTCTCATTATTCTTTTTGAAAAATTTACCTTGTACCGCTACCTACAATTTTAAGAGATCAGGTCATATCCATCTTTTCCCTCCTTTTTTTTGACCAATACTCTAATCGTCTCTTGCTTATCTCTGCGGCTGATCGGTTGATGTTTCCTTCCACTTTAAACCCAAGCGCTTCTGGAAGTTGCACGTTACCTACGGTTCTCGCTGGGTGGATCCCGTCGCATTTCATTAGGATGTGCTGAGTGGTCTCTGGATCTTTACTGCAGCATACACATGCCTCATCTAGTTCCAAATACTTGCTCCGGTATGTTTTGGTCCTCAGGCAACCAGCTCGAGTCTCAAATAGCAAGGCTGTCGTACAAAATTTGTGCTGTCGTTCAAAATTTTCCTTGTAATTTCTTTCTTTTCATTCTTGTAAATCTCCATTGTCCTTTTTGTTTCCATTCTTAGCATCCAATTCAGGGTCTACATTTCTCTCACTTTCTTCTGATGACTCCTGGTTGTCTATTTACAGTTTCGATTATCCTGTACTTCGTTGCCAACTTCATTGACGTCTTCCTGAATTCTGTGTCCACGCTTTTCATGTAGAAATACTTGTGCACTTTCGCCGCCCATTTATTTTCATCCATGTTCCAGAGTCTTTCTTCAAAACTAATCTTGCTCTGTGCTTCTTTGACTTCAAACGCGGCCCAACCCATGTCACCCTGCACTGCCTCATTTGTGGTTTTACCGTGGGTTCCCAAAGCCAACCGGCCTACTGATCGTTGGTTAACTTCCAAGCCAGACATGATATCGATTTTAAGCATAGAATGGCATTTGCGAATGTTAGCGCTGGCACCATTACTCCATTCCAGATTCCACGCACCACCTCATACTTAATGGCCCCGCAGTGATCTGTGTTGCCTGATTGCTGCATTCCTTCCCCTTTATTTTCAGATTATCTTGGTGGTTGTTTGAGTAATTCTTTCCTTCGTTTACGTGTACGCCGAGGTACTTATATTGCTTCACTATGGGTATTGCTGTTGAATTGACACCACGAAGTTACTCGTGTGTTCATTAAAGATCATAATTCCTGATTTCTCTGTGCTAAACTTAAGGCCTAGATTTGTCGCTGAATTCCCACAGATATTCGCAAGTATCTGTAAATCTTTTTTATTGTCCGCTATTAGCACAATGTCGTCTGCGTACATCAGTCCGGGGACCTTCTGTTGCACCATTTGTCCATTGCGCATGTAGGATAAATCAAAACCTAATTCGCTGTTTTCCAGTCGTCTTTCTATACCCTTGACGTAAAGCGTGAACAACAATGGTGACAGAGGGCATCCTTGCTTCAATCCTTGATGAATTCCCACCATTTCATTTCCTTTTCGACCTTCCCATACAAATTGTACTTGGTTGTCTCTGTATATCTCCCTCAGCAGCTCCACAATATCGTCATCGATGCCGTCGGGGTTAGGAATATCCCATAGCAATTCCCTGTCTACGTTGTCATAGGCTCTTTAATATCTAGAAATGCTACCTATAAAGGTCTATTCTGAGCTTCTGAGATCTCTATGCACTGAGTTAGTGCAAACGCATTATCATCTAAGCGTCTGCGTGGCCTGAAGACATTCTGTAGTTGCCCCAATATATCGTTTTTCTCCACCCACTTCGACAGTTTAATTTTATTACTTGCATTGCCATTCTATATATCACTGGCGTTAATGTAACTGGCCTGTACGAGCTCGTCTTATCCCTATTTCCGTTGCCTTTGCAGTTGAGGTTAATCTTGCTTTCGCGTGAACCCACCGGAATTGTCTTCGTTCTAATCACTTCCTCTATGGCGTGTTTCGTGGTTCGACGTGTTTCGACTTTCCGTGCTAGTAATCTCCGCCAGTTCGAATAAGCTAGCTCAAGGCCAAAAATGATGCTAGCTGCCGCTTGCAATTTTTAAGAATTCCGGAAAGCAAAAGTGATCACAAAAGTGATCACTGGGATGATCTGTACATGATCCCCTCGATACTTTCGCTCTTCCTATGGCACTCAAAAGCCGCCGCTTCAGCGGTGACTTCATTTCATTCAGGAATGAAATAGCACTAAGTAATATTTATTTCATCCCGTCGTAGAAAATTTCGCAACTTCACTGCATGAAATAATATAGCGCAGCTTTCGACCCTGATTACCGATTCACCACAGTAGTGTATTAAAGGCGCGTTCGGTACCCACTCGTCGTTTGCTTAAAATACAGAGGAAACAGCGGTGAGGTGTCATGGTGGTAAAACATGTGTAATGCATATATATTTGCACATTTGAGCCGCTTTACTTAACCCTTAGAAAAGCGGATAAGAGTGGTCGGATCCCTACAGTTTCTATAGTACGGGTTGCCTGGGTTTATTTCGATAGCTGGTTTATAAATGTTGATAAACGTTGTTAGAGGAAACTCTACGTATAAGCACTGATTTAGAAAGCATCTAGTTTACGCGCAAAAACACTGATGCACACCACTGGCAACTGAGCCAGGTGATTGTTTACGCTGCTGTACCAAAGGCATCCTTACTTTTTTTCCGTTTACTATAAGAGCTAGACAGTGCATCTCGCCAACTAGAAATGTGTCAGAAGAACACCTATAGATGCGCCTATCTACAGAATCACATTTCATTAAGGGGTGCGCCAATGAGTGTGACTGCCAGCCATCGGAAATGTTGACGTAGGCATTAGCGCTGGCGGCACCAAGCCTTGTTACCGCTTCGCGTTTCTTGTGTGCGCACCGTACGAAGTGAAGTGTGGTTGACTTCAAATACGGCCACAACGGAACTATAAGTTTCCATTGTCCTAACTGCATACTCTTTAGTTCAGGTCCACCGGTAGCGGGAGCTCGAACTCGTCGGATCAGCTATAGGCCTAGCCTCCGCTAAAGGAATTGACATCGAATTTAATTAAATAAATATATAAATATATACAAGCAAAATAAACAAATGCCAGTACAAGCGCAGGCTCTGTGGCTATCGCGTCGTCGGTTCGCTTAGATACCGATGGCATGGAGACCGATCATACGATGATCGGCACATTCATTTCGGCGCCACGGAAACTTGTCACACTATAAAACGACTCACGGTCGTCTGTTGCGCCGTTTTAGGCCGTTTGATAAAATGGTATCTGTGCGACATGGTCTGCCGACTAATCGCCGATCGTTGGTGTCGTCAGTGTTTTGTCGCTATTGAGTCGGGCCAGCGTGACCGCGCGTTAAACGAGTACGTGCGGTTCAGCATGCATGCAACCGGCAACTAAAAAAGGCGGACGCTTTAGGAAGGCTAGGCCATCAACATGTTGCTTAATAATGAAGTGTGGCCCCAGATTCACGTAAGGCAATTTCGATATATTTGCTTACCATCAATGAAGGGCGGTTACTGTGTGTCGCTCACGTTTTGTTCGCAGTGCAGTCCGGACGAAGCACGCCGTTTGCGCTTTTTAAGGTTGAGTTGCAGCTGTGTTCTTCTCGCGTTGTTGCTAACGCATTGACGCATAAGTCAAATTCCGAAGTGGTATATACGGCACGGTTCTTTGCTACAGTACGCGTCTGTGTTCATCCCAGATCAC
Source organism: Dermacentor silvarum (assembly GCF_013339745.2). Taxonomy (NCBI): domain Eukaryota; kingdom Metazoa; phylum Arthropoda; class Arachnida; order Ixodida; family Ixodidae; genus Dermacentor; species Dermacentor silvarum. The sequence goes on from NW_023606070.1 coordinate 189,931, forward strand.
TGGGATGACCTTTCTACAGACTCCGAAATCGGGGGCGCATGCACGAACCCTTCTAAATGTTTTGCAACTACACTGTTAGGGGTAATTGCGCATGCGTCGCCGTAAAGTGCAGAAGGCGGCTTCACGTGCATGGCGACACGTTCTCGTAGACGCAGCACTAGGCGGGCTAAACTACGGCGACAAACACTACTTTAAACACCATCGTCTTTAGACCAAGGTGAAACGAGATCACTTGATCAAGTTCGTTGTCACCACCTGTGAGCCGAAATGTGTAGATCCGGTATCAGAACGAAATTTGCTTTTCTAACCTCTGACCTCACCTTTCGTGGAAGCCTCAGAGGAACGCACGCGCATGCTTGTTTGTGGGTAACATTCTTCCGGGGCCTTCCGCGCAGTCTAGACTGTATTTTACTCTGGTAATTTTTATTTGGAAATATTCAGGACAAAAGCATATTATCAGATGAAGAGAGATTATGGGGTGTTACGTGCCAAAACCACGATCTGATTATGAGGTGCGCCATAGTAGGGGACTCCGGATTAATTTTGGCCTCCGGGGGTTTCTTTAACGTGCCCCCAACGCACGGGATACGGTCATTTTCGCATTTCGCCCCCATCGAAATGCGGCCGCCGCAGCCGGGATTACATCCCGCGACCTCGAACTTAGCTAAAGCACAAGACCATAGCCACTAAACCACCACGGCGGGGTGTTTCACGTTCTGCAGCTACTCACGATATAATGTCTGACACTTAACGACATCTGTAGTAATAAATGTATTATTTTTTAGGTATACTGTCAATCCCATGGCGCGATTATTACAGGAGTTGGTGTACAATAGGGACAGTATGCAGGTACACTCATTCTTCTGAAAACGCTCTAAAATTAATGCCACACAAAAACTTTGTCACTTTGGTGGGAGCACAGGCAGTATACATTTCTCAATTTCCTCTACAAACTAATGTTGGCTGCTCTACATGAAATTGGTCAAGTGCGTTCCATTACATTATTACTTGATTGAAAAAAGAAAAACGAAACGTATTGTTATTGCAAAAATATTCTTTGAACATTGAGTCGTGCTTTTGGCGCACTTCCCTTATTCCTTTATGTTAACAAAAGCTACGGCATTGGTTTTGTAGTGACCATTCAGCAATTGATAAAGAAACTTCAGGGGATATATCTTTGCTCTACCGCGCAGTGTAGCTAGCCACGCGCGATGCAGAGTAGGTGAATCGGTTCGCTTGTAGCGGTTAAGGATGAATCTCATCGCCTTGCGCTGGACAATCTCAATAGCAGAAATGATTGTATTTGTGAACGGAAACCACGTTATGTTCGAATATGCCAATAGTGGCCTGATAAACGTGACGTATGACAAGTGCTTGGTTTCTCGAGTTGCATTGCGCAGAGTTTGTTTAAGGAAAAATAACTTATTCATTGCCTTTTTTGACACGTGCTGCACTTGCGCTGTACAGCTAAGGTCAGATGTTATTGAAACTTCTAGGTATTTGTACTGAGTTACAGCCTAAAGGGTTAGGTCGTTAAATCAGTATGGGAATGAAAGTTTACATTTCTTCTTAGTTATAGTCATTGCGACAGTTTTTTCAGTGTTAGCTACCATCTGCAAGTTTTGACACCACTGGGGTACTTTGTTCAGGGAATTATCGAGGCGACTTGATCTTTACGGTCTTTAATTTCACTGTAGAGCATGCAATCGTCCGCGAATAACATAATTTTAACGTCACCTGTTTCTACAATATCGTCCATGAATAACAGAAACAAGAGTGGAGCCAAAACAGACCCCTGCGGGATACCCGAAAGGACCCTGATAGTGTCAGAGCAAGGGCCATTGTATTGCACAAACTGGTAGCGAGCTGAAAAGTAATGTCTAATCCAGTCCACAATCGGCCCATTTCCAAGTTTATCTATAACTTTAGAGATGAGTTTAGTATTTGACACACGGTCAAAGGCCTTTGAGAAGTGAAAAAAAATATACCAATTTGTGAGAGGTTACTAATGCTAGCGCAAAGTCATGGTTGTCTCAACAAGTTGGGTGACTATAGATAATCCACTTCTGAAACCACGCAGAGAAATGGAGATCAGGTTCTTTTCTTCCACATATTTGTTATTAATTTTAAAATAATGTGGTCAACAATTTTAGAACTAGTACAAGTGAGAGAAATTGGTCTCCATTTGACGTGACTGATATGTTGCCGGACTTGTACACTGGTATTACGTTGGCAATTTTCCAGTCCCTGGGAAGACGGCAATCGCGAATTGATTTCATGAATATGAGACGGAGGTATTTGCTAACTGGTTCAGAATAGCGTTTGAAGAGGCTGTTCGGTGTTTCGTCTGGGCCATTACTTTTCTTTTCCCCAAGATTTAAGAGCAGTGAAAGAATTCCAGATGCTGTGATTTCAAAAGACGGTAGTGCTTCAACTTGGTCCCTGCAACCAGGGCATGCCTGCATCACACGCTATTGTCACCGTAAACAATTAAGTGGAAGTAAGAATGAAAAGATTTGCCTTTATCTTCCCTTCTGTCAGCGGTAAAGTGGTTTGGGTTGAGCAGTTACTCCACATGTAGCGCCAGAATTTATCAGGCGAGTTTTTGATAAAGCTGTGTATTGTGTGTCCGAAAAAGTGGTGTTTCGCATTCCGTATCTTGCCTTTTAACACCGACGTGAGCGATGCTATCTGAGAGCTGGTGTTTCCTTGTATGTTTCTGGACTTTCTTACTCGTGTCATTTTGCGCTTTAATGAATTATTTCGCGACTAGTCCACTGATTGTGCTTTTTTTGCAGTATTTTTCCGTGAGGGTAATGTTAGCTATACAATATATGACACGGTTTTTAAACTTTGACCACACTTTATCTATGCCTGCGCTACTATTTGAACTAAGATCTGAGAAGTCAGAATATGCATGTCAAAGGTAGGTCATTAATGCGGCATCATCTGCTTTATTGAAAGAGAGTATAAGCTTTACCGAGCCTCGTTGACGAAGGGGAGCTGATAAAGGCAAGGTGCACAAAACGGTTTTGTGATCATAAATTGCATCGGCTGTTTGAATACGTGCGTTGTCAGCTGAAAAGTAAGCACTCACAAATTCTAAGTATAACACAGAACAAGATGCTCCTTGCACCAGAGTAGGTGGAACAACGAGTTGGGTGAGTATAAGTCTAAACACGAAGTCTATTATAATGTCGTTGTACAGGTAACCCGGACTTAGCGAGAGCCATTTTTTATCGGGGAGGTTAAAATCTCCCGCCATGATTATCCTGCCACCGAGCATGTGCGAATTCAGGTAGTCAAAAGATGGTGCAGATACGTAGCTACAGCATTCGGGGGCCTATAAACGGCGCCAACGTGTATGACACCGTGATTAAGATAAAGCTTACACCAGATTGACTGAACACATCTCACGCCCGGCATGACAGAATAATCAATTCCCTGGCGCAAGAGTGATGCAACGCCTCCTCCTCTGGTATCTCTATCTTTGCGAACGATCGCGCAGCTCGCGGCACGATTTCATGGTCGTATATAGCTGCATTCAACCACGCTTCGGTCACAGTGACAATATAATATAAGAATCTTTATTTCTCCCTTTCCACAGAATACAGAACGAGAGCGGACGTAAGGTTAAAAGCCGCATGCAGCGGCTTGAAGAACCCCATTACGCCCCTCATGACAGTATGGCGAGGAAACAGCTTAGTTATGACAAACGCAGAGGAATACTGAAAACATTGGAATACATTCTGAATATGCGAATGTACAAGGGCAAAAACTTAGAGTAGGGATCAGTAAGAAAATATACGTACAATATTGAGAACAGCCTTAGTGCGTTTGTTAACATTGTGTGGTTTAACAAACAATAACGCAACATGCAAAAAAACAGAATGCAACGTTATATCGTTGCGCAATTAGTGTTTTGCCGCTGCTGCACTAATGAATAAGATAACCCATCGATTAGTGCAGGAGTGGCAAAACACTAATTAACCTATTTTTTGATATTTCTTCCTGTGAGATGTAATTTCGTTCAAGTGTGCTAAGGTAACAGGGAAGTTTATAGGCACTTGATTGAAATCGGTACACAGTCCGACAAAACGGTGTAGAACAAGTGGTGCAAAGGCGTACATTGTACATGGGCACATGGCTTTGAAGGTGGAATAGTGTCAACACATCTGCGTTGATTGTTCTAATAGCATTCTTGTACTTAAGAATTATCCTGAAGGCGTAAAGATTAGGCACTTGATTGATGTTAAACTCGGAATAATAATTTTCTGTGTGGGCATAGCATGGTATGTTAACAACCAACCTTTCCGCACGTTTCTGAGTAATAATAATCTTGGAGAAATTATGCTTCGCACTTGTGCCCCAGACAGTGTGGCAATAGTTGGGTAATGGAACTAAGAATGCGTTGTAGATTAACAGTTTAATTCTTGTTGATAGCAGATACCGTTGACGACTTAGCACCCCATTCACTTTTTTCATTTTTGATCGTATGTTATTAATTTGGGCATCCCAATTAAGCGATTCCGAGAAGATTACTCCCAGACATTTAATACTACGCACGATTTCAATATAGTTGTCCCCAAACCTAAACATAATATCTTTTACAACTTTGTTTTTTGCTCGAAATACAATGGCTTTAGTTTTGCTTGTGTTCACCTTTAGGTAATTTTCCAGCGACCACTGACACATGTATTGCAAAAACTCATTACCTGTAGAGGATAAGTCATTTTCTCTTCTAACCGCAACGAGCACCGTAAGGTCATCAGCGTAGGCAGTAAGGTTCACCGGTAGCAATCAGGTTTCAACGCCAACAAAATAGCTTCCAACAGGTCCGCCTTATTCGTGAGACTTCGCGCATTAACATTCAGGAGCGTTAAGGACATTGCCACCGGGAAGACCGGGCTACTGGCAGTTCGTTTTTATTTAATTTGACAATAATCTTACGGCCATCATCCCAAATATAAAGGCAACCCTTGATCTGAACCTTGTCATAAATCAGTCTAACCTTTGAATCAGTCTAAAAATTAACAGATACTTGCGAAATTATGACGTTTCGCCGACACAGTCATGATCAGACCAACGGAAGTGTTTCTTTGCATCCTCCTAGAAGTCTAGTTAAGATTGTGCATAGCAGGGGCTCTGCTTAATTGGTCTTGTCAACAAAAGGAATGCGTCATCCTTCTAATCTGTTTCTGCAGTTTGCATTCGGAGTCCTCCTTCCACATAGAACTCATTATACCTGCCTGTGCTCGTGGCTTTCCACTTCCAAATTACTTCGCGTGTGTGCGTGGGCCTGTCTTTCTTCGCAAACTGGTCAGGTGGAAAAGCATTAGGGGTGTTGTTTTTATAGTAAAGGAGTAATTATCCACACTGTCACTGTCACGCTTACCTGCATTTCCGAACGATGAAAGCCTGTGTGCGTAGCTAGAAGTGCTACGTAGCACGGTGTGTTTTCGGCCATAGAAACTGAAGTGTGAATGTTTCTTTTACAAATGCTCGCTGTAAGAGGTGCGGATGAAATATGTCAACATTTTTTATGTACCAGAAGCACTGTAGAAAACAATGAACATAGTGGTGTTCTCTGCGTGAGGCATCTTGAGCCGACTCCCCGAGAACAGGCACCTTAAGCTTATAGCAGCAGCTTAAATAAATTATGTGGTTTAAATTCCAAAACCACTATATTTTATGAAGCACGCCGTATTGCGTACTTTATAATCATGAGCAAGCCGTATTAGGGGACTCCGATATAATTTAGACCAGCTGGGGTTCTTTAACGTTGACTTAAATCTAAGTACACTGGTGTTTTCGCATTTCGCCCCCATTGAAAGTGGCCGCCCTGGCCGGGATTCAATCCCGCGACCTCGTGCTTAGCTGCTCAACACCATAGCAACTAAGCAACCACGGCGGGTCGCAGCAGCCTTCAAACAGAGTGTACGCGTAAACATGGTTCATTAAACATCTAGTGGGACTATGAGGGAACACATTGAATACATATAGCGAATAGGGTTTCCAGCTTATATATGCGCCCCGCCCGCTGCAACATCTTAACGCTTGCCTGCTGCCTGTCTTATTCCTCTAAGCCGCTTAAGCGCAATGAAAATGCCATCGGATGAAAGGGGCTCCAACTAACTGCAAAATTGTCAAGAAAACCGAAAGCGCACGAAGTACTTTGCCAAAGGATGTTGCTTTGTAGCGGAGGGAAGGTCGCAGCAAAACACAGCATTAGTTGGGCCACGGAGAGATCGCGTAGCGATTCCACGCCAGAGCCCCGCTAATGCGATACTCTCTTGGCACCAGATGGCTGCCGCTTCGACCAGACGCTTGGACCAGATGCTTTTATTCCAATAGCATTCTTCACCCACTTTCACTTATCTATCCATGGCCGGATCCAACCGTATTCATTTCACGCCACCTTGAGTCGCTGGCTATGAGCGAACTGTGTATGTGTGACTAAGTATGTGCCACCAAGTATTTGTCACTGGCTGTCTACGGCTCTTCAATGTTCCTCTTTGTTGACAACTTGGGTAACTTGGTTAGTGCAACTGGGTATGCGCTCCTTTCATAAAAATCATCAGAACCTATAAAACGTATCACGATCAATTACGCACTCGTTATAAGGTAGATGGCTAATCGCTTTAACGTAGCCAATCATCTCCAACAGATGGATGCCGCAAATGTTTTCATTAAGGAATGATCGCCGAGCTTGCATTAAACCCTGTTTCTAGAAGCGCCTCAGCGATCGCTAGGATCATAAGTCCACAACTATTTCGGAACTCGGCGAGCCGCCTATTACATTGGATTGCGTCATAGCACACTGCGTTGTATGCGACAATAACTCCCGCACAGAGAGAAGGGTGGCGACCACAGTTCTCGGGCAATGGCGAGTCTATAAAGACACGGTTGAACTTTTTTACTCGTATCCTTCACTTTCTAGTTTTTGGGACCTCTCTGATTTTCTCATGAAGTGAGTGAGTGAGTGAAATAACTTTATTGAGGTCCAGAGAAGACGCAGGGGACACCCCGCGCCACCCGGCTAGTCCCACGTAGGGACCGGCAAGCCGAACTTGACGGCCCGATCGCGGGCACTCTGGATGGCCAGGGTTTGATCGTTGAGTTCGGGGCTGCCCAAAAGCGCAGCCCACCTATCCTCGCTGAAGGCGGGCCGATGGCTTCACACTCCCACAACACATGGTAAATGTTGCCGTTAGTCCACAGGCAGGGCAGTCCGCACTGGGATACCTTTCAGGGTATATAGCGTGAAGAACCGCAAGGCTAGGATACGCACGAGCTTGTAAAAGTCGAAGGGTCACCGCCCGCGCCCTGCATAAGGCAGGGTGCGGGAGGGGGAATACCCGTCTTGACAGATAATAATGCTTAGTGATCTCATTATACGTCATCAATGGTTCCCCGCAGGGTAGGGGGACTGCGGAGGCGGCGCGGTCAGTGAGTCCTCGCGCGGCCTCGTGCGCGCTCTCGTTAGGGTTAGAGGGAGAGCCCTCAATCGACCCCAAGTGAGCGGGAAACCAAATGAGAGAATGCGGAGAGATACTTTTCAAGCTTTGGAGAATGCGAAGGGCCTGAGGGGAGACCATCCCGGTTTCGTAGGCCTTAATGGCCGCCTTGGAATCGCTATATATTACCTCTCTGCGACCATCGAGCACAGCCAGCGCGATTGCAACCTGTTCGGCTACAAATGGCTTCGAAGTGCGTACTGTAGCGCAGCAAGTGATCTTGGAATTAGAGTCGACGATGGAGACGGCGAACGCCTCTTGTTGGACATATGCCGCGGCATCCACGAAGCTTGCCTCAATGTGGTTGTTACGGACATAATCGAGTAGAGCTCTACCCCTGGCCCGACGTCTGCCGACGTTGTGTGCGGGGTGCATATTGCGGGGAATGGGCGCGATGTGTAGTTGAGATCTGATGTCGCTGGGAATGCGCACGGCGTCGGGGCAATGGTCGACAGGGTAGAGGTCCATCTCATCGAGTATCTTGCGGCCCCCGGGGTGCCGGATAGCCTGAGCAGCTGTGAACGCTCTTGCGCCTCTATTATTTCTTCGAGCGTGTTGTGCACTCCGAGATTTAACAGGTATTCGGTGTGAGTGCTCACAGGTAAGCCGAGGGCAAGCTTGAAGACCTTTCTGATGAGGGAATTTAACTTGTTCCTCTCTGCAACATGCCAATTATGCATGGCTGCCGAGTATGAAGGTGGCAGAGCACAAAAGCATGTATAATGCGGATGAGATTGTCCTCCTTGATTCCCCGGTGCCTGTTGGCGATCCTCCGGATGAGGCCGAGAGCACTCTCCGTTTTGGCGATGATCCTTCTGAGTGCGGCACCATTGGCACCGTTCTCATGAAGTGACAGATGAACGAGATGGAAATGATGAGATGACATTGTATGAGTTGAAAACGAGATGATGTTGGATCGTCATCTCATTGTCATGCCATCATTGTCATTGCGCAGTCATCATGTCACCATGGTCGTTCCATCGTTCTCATTTGTCGTCGTTATTCCGATGTCATCACACTTTTGAACATACCGTCATCATTGCTTCCGCGTCATGCGTGCATTAGATATGCTCATGTTTCCTGTGTTTGCCGATGAAAATACGTCCGACTTGGTCACTCTATTCTTCTAAACAGTTGCTAAACAAAAACCGCCTTCTTCGTAAACACCAAGAATAGCTTCGCCTAAATGAATTCCCAAAGCCTGTGTAATCTGCGCATTTTTTCTCGCATTCTGACTATAGCTACAATAATAGCATAACCCAATCATTATGTCGCTGTGAGACTTAAAATTGCGAGACAATGTTAAGGGAGTCAACGCACTCACGTGCAAATTTCTCGGTGCGAATTGCCGCGGTCCTGATTTCAGTACGTGCAGCACCTTTATGGGTCTTTACGAAGAAAGAGCTCACAAACGTAGCAGCTGAGCTTTTACGAGATAACCGTGAAAATCCGAGATATGTTTGTGAATGGTGCACTGCATTTTCTCTAGAAATTCACTGAGTGTCCGGGTTAACTTTAGCTCAAACATTGGGATAACGCTGCAATGCACGCATTGGGGCAAACACTACATATCATTGTCCATCTTGGAATTAAAAAAACAAAAAGTTGCTGCAACAAAACATTGAAAATTAAATTCTGAGGTTTAGCGTGCCAAACCACGATTTGATATGAGGCACGGAGTGAGGGACTCGGGATAAATTTTGAACAGTAAAGGGCCCTTCACCAGGTCTGACCATTTTGAGCTCACAATCGGAGTGCATACAATGTGCGCTGAAGATTGTCAGCAATGTATTACACCGCTACACGCCGCGAAGACAGCTGAAATGTCAAACCATACGCCATGCGCACGTCTCCTCGCGGGGACCGCGCTCGCATCCGGAGAGTCCATGTACAGTCAACCACAAAATATTACAGACCATGAAATGTGAGAAAAGCTAAATATTTCCCCAGACTCACAAGGCAGTCTGGTATTTGCATCTCGGGTCTCGACTAGAATATGCTAACAACATAGTCGTATGCAGTTTTAATGGCTGCTGATACAGGCTGCTCGAGAATTTAACGTTTCCAGAGATCCCGTGGTCCGTAAACGTTTGGGGTTGACTATACGTTTCGCAAGTGCTCCTTCGCAAATGGCAGTGCTGGCCATGTTACTTGCAGTGACACCTGACTTCGAGAGTTCTTTACGCCAACATCAGTTATTTATTTGATCGGTCGCTTCAATAGCTGAAATTAAGTTTAGAGAAACAAGAAACATACAACCCGAATACCAGCGTGTCTTTGTTTTACTTCGTACCGTGCAAGAGAGATGTACTTCTGTTTCGTCTGCTTGTTCCCACGTCGTGCAGTCGCGCTCGCAGAGAACGAAAGTTTGACATTTCCTAACGTGTTCCAGCGCGCGGTCGCACTCTTTCATTCGCTCGAGTATGCATCAGCCGTCATGTGGCACTCACTAGTGCCCGTAAAAATGTCGCAACTTCCTCCATGCTCTGTTATCTGTTGCAAGCCAGTGATCGGCCAGGACGCATTTCTCATATGCTGCCTGGAGATAAAAGGCTGCGCCTTGCCTGATCAGCTTCTCCAAATCTGCACGCACTGAGGGGTCCATTTCGCTAAAGCAGCCGAATAACAACGCAGGTGTTCTCGTGCACAGCTACCAAGATCGTGGACAGAGCGAAGATAAACAAGCACAACAGCTCAAGGGCGACACCATCACAGGAAGTGCGTCGCGCGACAAAAGCACGAAAAAAAAGAAAAGAAGGCGGGGACCGTGACGTGTGCATGACGCGATCCGCCGCCTCCGGTATGGGAGAACGCAGGCAAGGAATATATTGCTAGCGGAGGCTAGAGGGGATAACTGGCGAGGTTGTAGATGTTGGCAGTGAAGCTCGCCTCCTGAAATCATGGATTCGCGACACTTCAAATGCACGTCTCTCTATCCCCCTCCCCCTTCTCTCTCTCCCTTCTTTCTATTCCCCTCATCATTTCGCCCAGCATAGGGTAGGCCACCGGACCCTTGGCTGGCTAACATCCATGCCTTCCTTTTATCTCTCTTTCTCCAGCGTATAGCCAAATTTGCTGTTTGGCCCGGTGAGGGGCCATTTAACGTGCACCCTCTGCATGGAACACGGTTGTTCTTGCATTTCACCCCATCGAAATGCGGCCGCCGCGGCCGGGATTCGATCCCATGCCTTCGGATAATGGCTATGGCGCAACGCCATAGCCCCTACGCCACCACAGTGGGTCTGTCACCAAAACTGACTAACTATTCTAACATAACACCCATAATAAGAAAATGTATTACACAGCGCAAGAACGATGTGTACTTAACTTTACGTGCACGCTAAAGAAACTCAGTTGGTTATTTCCTGAGCCCTCCAACACAGTGTCTCTGGTAGCCTCAGTAATGTTATGGGATGCTAAACACCATGAATCAGTCAACATGATGAGAAATTAGAAAAAACGGATTATTTTCTCGGCATGGAGACTTCTTCACACATGCACATTGGAAAAATAAGAGGAGAGCGAAAGAAAACAAAAAACGTGGTCTGATTCTGCGATCTGATACTAGACTTAAAGCGCAATAACGGAAGACAACCGAAGCAAAACCGATCTCGCATGCAGAAATGCATCCAAAACTCCGGCGAAGCGCAGTTACCCGAGATAGAAGTCACGGCTTCTTTTTTTTATTTTTCCTGTCAAAGACATCACTTCCGGCTCCAGTGAAAATTTCCCGCAGCCCATGTGCCCAATCCTTACAGCCTCTAGATACTGGAACGAGCCCGAGCTGCTGTGCCAGGGCTGACGGCCTTGAACTCAGGATTGATTACAATCAACACTCTAAAGTAACGCTTTTCAGCATATCTAAAATCAAGAAGGGGGCAAACTGATGGAATAGTGCACTCTTATTTGAGCGTTACAAATAGGGAGCCATTCTTTGGCGTCTTATCTTTGTTTAGAACTTTTATACTTTTTCGCACAGATATTTTAAATAGTACTATCAAAGCGGTCAGGTTCTCCAGTACAAGTGTACAAAGCTTCAATCAGAAATGTAAATCAGTAATGTATGACCACTTAGGTAGAGCAATGACTTCTAAAAATTCACTGCAAAGCCTCAAAGGGCAATTTCAAAATTTCTCATCAACGCCCCAGTTGCATCCACAACTTGGGAATTTCTGCAAGATACGGCCTCCAACGCTAACTTTCTTCTGGCTGGGCTTTATTAATACGACAGGCATCTAGACTAACGCCAATGAACGCAAATTTGACAATATCTGAAGGCGTCCAAAGAGTACGCAAATTTAGGAAGTTTCGACGCCACGTTTCGCCTAACGAACGCTGCTTCATCCAACCAACATTATGACACTTGCGCCATTAAACACAACACATCATCATCGTTCAATCGTGTTTCGTCTTTATGTGGGTGATATTCTCGAAACAATGAACCTTTGAGTACGCAGCCGAGCTCCGAAGCGCACTTTACAACATGCGCCACAAATTTCATTGTGCTAACCGCAAAGAACCGTTCGGCAGATTTATGTATACACTACTGCGCAGTCATTTAAAACGCACGCCATTCGCTTCGTCTAGTGGCAAAAATAGCTCCGCTTGTAAAACGACCCTTCAGAGAGGGGAAAAAAACATTAATTTCCTTTTAGCCCTCTGCCCGGGGCTACTGGTTATTGGGTCAATGGTTGCAAGTGGCAGGCAGCGTCATCGACTATGATTCGGAAGTTCGCTTCGTTACGACGGATGCAGCAATCTCAATCAAAAGTTGGCCGCTGCTACTCCCCAACCTGACCTACATCAGACGAAGATATCTTTCCGTGAGTTGAGTTTGTGAGGCCACGTTGCGGTAATGGTGTTTCAAATGCCGCCTACGATTTATAAAAACAAGGCAGGCCCAGCATTATGGGCAACTTTGGCATGACATTCGACGGAATTCAGCTCAACGGGAAAGATTTTATGGAAAAATAATACTCTTCTGTCGAACGCATACGTGGCACAGGACGCGAATAACGGCGAAGCATGCAAAAGCTTTAATATAAAGCGCACTGCAGCGACGCGCTTGGTAGTAATAAAGACAAGCACTATAGGATAGATTTCCAGCCGCAAGAAAATATCTGCAAGCCTAGCGAGCACGCTGATCTTCTTAGGGCTCCATTGGCGGGGTTTGTTTTGATGTTCTCTCAAATTTATTACCCCTCCAAAAAGCCCGCGAGTTGTCATCACCAGCAGATTAAAACCATAGCCATCATCGGAGTTGGTACAAAATTGCACTAAGTAAGGTAACTGAGAGTGCAGGCTCCTGTATGTTTACAAATCAGATTGTTCTGGAAGAATGTTTTTGCCTCTAAGTCTGCTTGATAAAAATCGAGGTGATTTTTTTTCTGTTTAAAAAGCAAAAGAAGTTATGCTAGTTATTTTTGCTAGGACAAAACGTGTGTTTCTCTGGAAAATACGATTGTGCATCTCTTAAAGCAACCTGTGACGTTCTGCACCGGATGTTTATTTGTTGAGTGTTGGAAAGGCCGTGGCATATAAAACGGGTACACGACTTTCCAACGCTCGTTTTAAGGCCAGGCTCTCGATAATTGATAAAAAAAAAGTTTTCTTACCTTTTTAGAAGGCAACTCTAAACGTTATACCAGTTGGAGAGAGCATTGCAGGAAACGGGAAAAGATCAGGCTGAGTTACTAGTTTACTCTCCTTTTAAGGAATGTGGAGGGGGAGACAGATAGAGACGGAGGTGGGCCATATACACTTGTGTAGGTATTAGCATTCATATTGCACGTATCTCAAGCTTTGAATGTCATATTGGTGAGCTTTTCTAGCTGATTCCGGCAATTATTAGGTCCAGGAATTGTACGTTGCTAACCAAGCGAGTGTTATCGGAAGAAATAGCCATTAAAGTAAAGCTTAAGCACTCGGAAGCTATTTATAACAGGCGTTATTATTCTTACATTCATACGCGCATTCGATCAAGCTGTCGCGGTAACTCCTTGGAAGGAACCTCAGCCTAACGAGTGTCACGCTATGGTGCTTAACTTTTAGAATGTAACGGTAGCTTGTGAGGCAACAACGAAAAGCACACGCAATGCTTAGGATGTGACATACTCCATAGGTGTCTGCGTGGTTGAGTGCGTTATTCCGCGTGCATCGCACAACTATAAGAAAACAAGGGAACTTGTTCTGGAAGAGTGTTTTTTTCCAAACTTTCTGGGAAACAAAAGCTATTTTCGCATTTCCGTCGTGCTTTACTCGGGGATAACCTAAGCATGTCCCCAAATAGAAATACTCAGGAAGTGAATCCAAACGAACCTATTCTGAATCACCCCAGAAACACATTTCCAACACCTTCGAAACCAGCTTTTGAGGTTCAATACTTGGAATCAGTTGGCAAGAACTATGTAGACAACGTACATGTGTTTCACGTAATTCACGGTGCGTACTTTACGAGGAAAATGACGAATCAAGTAGAAAAGGTCCTTCAAACTGAAATTTCAAATAAAAATGGCACCTTTAATTTGCTGCGATACAATCAGGGCAGTATCATTGCAGCTGATTTCCTTAGCTCCTAATTAAACATTTTATTTGCGATCTGTGAAAAAGAAATCAGTTTAAATACACCAATAAAGCCTGTCCGCATATCATTGAACAGAATACAACTGTCACAAATGCGGCTTTATTGGTTGCTCATAAGCAGTACGCCAATTTATCATTTGACAGTTTAAGAACTATAACGAGCCGGCAGAGGCAGACTGAGGAAGACAAAGTTCCGTCTCCCGAATGTAGGAGACCACCATCCCGGGGCACTGATGTCCAGGTGGCCGGTATGATTTCCTCGCCTGCCACCTGGCTCGAGCCCGGGATCATTCGGAGGCGCAACTTCGTCTTTCTCAGTCAGCCGGTGCCCGATCGCCATAGAGAGGAGTGCCCGGAAAGTACGTCAACAAAAAGTTATTCCTCTGCAAAAGTTCTCCAAGTGAAAAAAGGAAAGAGAAGAAACGAAAAGAAAACATGCAGCTTATTTCCGACAACGCTTTAAAGAGCTTATTGCGTAGCAAACTGGGCACGTGGTGAAAGAATAAGTCTTTTCTGTGAATGAAAAAGCGCTAACGATCGCGATGAGCATTGACGAGCACGCTATAAAAAAGCCAGTGAGCAGTGCACGCTCGCAACTCGTCACTATACTACTGCATTTGCACACACACTGGCGCTTTTGTAAGGCGTACGCAGTGAAAATGGAAGCCTGGCAATGTGGGCAGCGAGCAACATGCACTCTGCATTTGCCTTTTGTCGGTGGGTGCAAGTTGTACTCCAAACGACTACTACATTGTTCATGCCGTTCGTAGAAGTCCTTCCAGGCCAATCAGTTTTACGAATGAGCTACTTCATTTTCTTCTGAGAACGTGTGACATGCAGCCTGCGCATTGTTTCATCACCATCTGAGGAGTATTTTCTAATGCCGGCTTCCCACGAAGGAACGTTATTGAACTGCATGCTCGGTTCTTAATGTATTCGTGCTGGTAGCTTGTAAAGTGATGCCGGCGTTTGTATTTGCCTAACTTAGGGATGCGTAATGTAAACAAGAAATCAAGATTTCCTGAGCGATGGCTTCACATGCTTTGTCTCTAGCCTCTTTTTTTTTAATCGCAGCCTTATAGGCTCAGAAGTGTCGGCGGTGGTGGTGGTGGTGGTGGTGTGGTGCCTAGAGCACTGCACGGGCTCGGGCTTACCCGAAAGCCCGGGCCCGGCCCGGCCCTTGCGCGGTTTGGGCAGTTTTTTCACGGGCTCGGGCACGGCATGGGCTTTTTGACGCGGGCACGGGCCGGGCTCGGGTATTTTGATGCGGGCCCGGGCCGGGCTCGAACTTTTTGGCGGTTTGCATGTAACGTGCAGCAAGTTATCCTCTCGCGTCTCGACTCTGAAAAACCTGTTGCCCCGGCGCAGCTGGAAGCTAGCAGTGCGACCCCTGTGTACTTCCCTTTTCTTCTTCCGTCGTATTTTGCGCTGTTTGAACAGAATGTAAAAGTCCAGAAAGACCTCCGTCACCACAAACCAAAGGCTGCCATTGTATTCCTTACCTAGATCAATGTAATTATTGCTTTCAGCGCGGTGTAAGTACGTTCGCGACTTGCTGATTCTTCAAAGGCGAATTGGTAAAACGACTACTGGTAAGATAAGATAACTGATCACGCGGCTGAAATATGGCACTGCGTCCATCTATGATTGCACGCATGTTCTCAACCGGCCGCCTAGCAGCAGCGCATTACGTTGCACCATGGAAGAACGAGAAGCTTTCTTTCTCCATTTGCTCCATCCATGCGCTGCGCTCAGGACCTGTCGTGGCGTGAAGATCAGTGGTCGTGACTGCGCTTCAGCTAGAGTGTACTAAAATACGGTTGAGTGGCACGAGTGGCTGGGCGGCGCATGATTTGCACTGAGGCGCCCAACGTGGAAAAATACTGTGGCGGCGTCGCGATAGAAGTGGATTGGGCCACATCAAAGTCGCGCTGTTGGAAAGTGGTGGCGATACTGCTCGGCAGGCTCATTCGTACTACTTCGCGCGCTGGTATTTGCGTTCAGACAGCTCAAATAGTGTTCATAATTGCAGATGACATGTATTTATGCCTTAAGAATAAATTACTTTCATTCTCTTCCTTATTTTATTTTTATTGCCACTCGGTGGTCTTTTTCGGTCTCGGGCCGGGTTCAGGCCGGTTTCGAGCCGGGCTCGGGCCGGGCTCGGGCCTAAGGTAAAGGGGTGGTGGGCCGGGCCGGGCGGTAACGTAGATTATTTCTGGGCCAGGGCCGGGCACGGGTGTCGCCGTAAAACTTTTAGTCGGGCTCGTGCGGGTAGCCCGACGTAAAATCGGGCCCGCGCCAGGCCCGGTCGGGTCCTTGCTGAAAAAATCGGCCCGTGCAGTGCTCTAGTGGTGCCACGCTGTAAAGTGCACCGATCCTTGTGATAGTGCAAAAGGGTCCAAGCCCAATGGCACATACCAAGGACAAAAAAAAGACAGAAAGCGGAGAAAGAAAGAAACAGAGAGAAAGAGAAATAAAAGAGAGAGAAAATATATATATATATATATATATATATATAAATAAAGAAAGAGATAGAAAGAAAGAGAAAGAGGAAGGAATATAAATAGACAGCGAGAAATAGAGATACAAAGAAAGAGAGAAAGAGAACGAAAGAGACAGAGAAAGAAAAAGAAATCACCACGAAGGTCAGATACACACGCGACAAGGTTCGCTTACCCCCATTTTCTCGACAGGGAAGGGCTGGTGATTTTTTTTCTTTACTGCTAGCTTTTTTAAGCGGCGTTGGACAATTGGGAAAAAAAAAAAACGTCTCTTGAGAAAGGGCTTTCTCCGAAATTGTGTTCGGTGCTTACCAGGATAGATGAGAAGATGCTATAGCCGCATCAAACGGATCTTTGGCAGTAGATGTGCTTTCGAAATTTTCACCTGCCTATATCAAATACTTGAGCGTGTGTTTTCTTAGGCTTCAAGAAATAAAAATGGCGCACGTGTAAAGTTGGTTCTAACTAAGTTGCGGAACAAATGTTTCTGTTAGATTGAAGTCTTTGCTCCCTACAAGATGCGCGCTTGGGCAAGTCCTTTTTATTTTATGTTCTGTGATAGTCTTCGCAATAATATCTATTTCCCCTCGGTTCAGCTCTAGCTTACATCCCGATTAGAATTAAAGTCAGCAGGCTTTGTAAAAACACGTTGGAACATGATGCTGTAAAATGCACCTGCAAGAGATGCCGTTTGGAGGAAGCAGCAGTTGCAGCCTGCACGCAATCAACGAGCCTGATCCTATGCGTATTTCTGCACTTGACTTACTTTTCTCTCTTCTTAAACATGGCACTGTGTTGTTTTTACGCGTATAGGTGAACACCATGCTTTCTAAAGCAATGTACAGTAAAAACAGCAAGCGAAAAGGAAGTCGCTTCTGCATGGGTCGACATGTTCTTTTCTGAAGACTGTAAAGAAAGTGTGTGCCAATGCTAAGCTCAATCTTATTCAAGTTTCCCGATTAGATAGCGCGTTTTTCTTTCATAAAGGTAGGATAAATGAAGTTTTTGAAATTCTGGTCCCCCCACCCCCACACAACAAAAAGAACATTTTTGTTTTCTGACATTGCAATGCTTTCTGAATAGAACAACAGAAAAGCAAACTTCAAATAGCCGTAGCGAAACCTTTATTAGGACTTTGTCTAGGAAGTACAGTTGAGGAAGTGGATTTTTCAATCTGTCATAATGTTTTTGCAAATGTTCTTGAAAACACCGAAATTCCCGAAAGCTCAACTGTAAAGTTTACAGCTGTGTAACTCATCAATAAGAAAAGATATCAATTGTGTAAACTGCAACCTAATAAAATTCGGTAGAGACACCTAAGACTGCTAACGTGTGCGAACGCGAAGGCATTATGCCATTTGACCTTGGAACGTCGTGAACACGCTCATTTTATCCACGCATAAAGTGGCGCCACCTACTTCCCATTGTCTGCGCCGTGACGTGCCCAATGACGCATGCACTAGGCCACACCTTTACTCAGCCTCGTGGCTGCGACGTCACGTGTGCAATCAAGCACGCATTAGGCACACGTTTAGTAAGCCAAAAAACTGTGGAGCCGCCGTGGCGTCGGGGAAGTGTGCTCGTCTCGCAACCCCGGAGGCCCGGGCTCGATTCCCACCCAGACCGAGATATGTCAAAGTTGTTTTTAAAGCCATTAATTTACTTTGTTTACAACCTCAATGAGAAATTTTACATCAATCCGGGCATGTTCAGAGCACAGCGAAAGATCGCAGCGGGGGGTTGAAAGATGCGAGGAGGAAAGCGGACGAGGGAGGGATGCAGCAGAACCACGAGGCGGAAAGCGGAGGAGGAGGGTATGGCGAAAGCGTGAGAAGAAAAGCGTAGTGCGGTGACGATGGCTACGAGATGGCGACACAGTAGTCGTCTGGGAGGTCTGTCGGCGGCGGCTGCTGTGAATCGCGTCCCCGCGTTGGCTCTCGCCATTTCCAGATTAGTGAGGCAGCACAAGACAGATGGTCCGCGCCAGCCAATATATAGCGAAATGAAAACACGTATAGAGCTGCGCTAAAAATTTCCCATTATGGAGTATCGTAATCGTCCGTGAATTTTCTGACGTGGTTTTACGCTTTGCGGCGTCAGCCATATATGGCACCATCTTAAGGTCGCGCCGACGCCGACGGATTTTTGCGTAATGGGGCAAATAGTGATTTCGCATTCTTAAATCGAAAATTGATTATTATACTTCGCTCCGAAATACGCCGCTAATTTGTGAGTAGGAACTTTAAAGAAACCATATTAGACATTGTATATTTTCATGAATGAAAGCTTTATACTGCAAGTTCGTCTGCTTTATATGCTCTAACGGGTGCAGTTTGTGGAGCTGTGATATCGTTTTTTTTTTTTGGTTGTGAGTAACAGATTTGTAAACATCTTGCTTCAATTTTTAAACTTAATTTTGGGAATTTATTAAGAACACTTCGGTCTTTAAATCGAAATTATGCTAGCAAGAGTCACTAGAATTTCACTTTTTTCACTAAGATCCGGCAACGCACATTCAAGTCTGTACAGTGGTTCTCTCATGAAAGCATTCTTGCCTTTTGCAGATATTTTAATAGAGAAATTCGAAATGTCCCTACCTAAAGCTTTCTGTTAAAATTTCTGTGCTCTCCTTTCGCTTGGAGTCTTATACCACCTCCACTCGTTTTCTGTGCCTCCGCAACTATAAACGCAACAGAAGCCAGTTACTCCAGCAGAAAAGAACCTAGCTTGGTGCAGAGGTGAAGACGTTTTTCTGTACGAACGAGCGGCGGGCTCCGGGCTTAGCTGGTGATATCCATTGATAGCACCTGCTGCAAAACCGGCTCGATGTGAGCATACGCGGCTAAATGTACGAGTCTTCTTTCGACCTGCTGGTCACCTCATGCTCTGGAAGCCGCCTTGGTCGTAAGGAAGGCGTTCTAGACAATGTCTTGATCCGTGTACCTATTCGAAAGGAACTGTAGCAGCGCATTAGACGGCAGGTGTCACAATCGACGGAAATTAGTCGCATGTTCGCTTCTGAGATGCCTTTTCTCCTGAAGGAGAGTGTAGCATTTTATTCTTTGAGATCAGCAGCCAGGTTTGTGAGTGCGTTCTGTGTGCCGATTGCTGCAGACTTCGCGGAGCGCGCTTTTATCCTTCCTTCCAAGTGTGCGGCAGCGCTTTTCAGAACTCAGGTCACCGTGTCAATAACGTCGTCTCTTCCCTCTCTCGCATCGCAGGTACTTCGCCGTGGTGCGACCCTTGTGCGCGCGGCTGCCACACTGGCTGGCACTGGCCGCCGTTTGCGGGGTGTGGACCACCTCGGCATTGCTGTCTCTGCCGAACTTGCTGTACTCCCGAACCCGGTCGTACCGCTACGCTGACGGCAGCCTCCGCACGGTCTGCCTGCTCATATGGCCGGACGGACCCGCTTATATGTCTCGCACGGACTACGTGTGAGTAGGCCTGCGTGCATTTTTTTCTCATTGCCGTAGCAGCCCGAGATTAGCAACTTACGTGACTGTCCCGTCTCCCGGAAAAATAACTATGTGGGCAGTGTAGGCATAGCGCAAGAGGTGCTGGTGACAGCTCTTTTTTTTTTAAATTTTCAGCCATAAGTGATGTGCTTGACATGTCGCTTTATTCCGACTAAAATTACATTTTACTTCTTTGGGGTATGTATAGTTACCACTTTCTTTCTCAATTTTCTATGAGGTGCTGGTAACACCGGCATCCATAGAAATAGAGATGCTTTTGTTCCAAATTCAGTTAGCTTCTCGGTTGTAATGTTCTGCACCACTGAGATATAAAGGGTTTTCAGCTCACTAGGACCGACTGCGAATAATAAACCGAGGACTTGTCTTCACATGAAGCCAAAAATATGTTGTTAATTTCCATGAGAGGAAACACGAAACATTTTATGTGTTCTACTGATTCAAACAAAAATGAACACATACTTTTGCGTACACGCGGAAAGAAAGAGCTACGCGGATTACAGTGTGTGAAATAAAGAAAATAACGCATCTGGGGCCAAATTCACAAAGCTTTTCTTTCGTAAGTGCTGCTTGTATTTGGCCAGCCGCCTTCACTAAGGATATGTCCAACACCACGATTGGCTGACACCTGCTTCGACTAACTGTTTAGCGTAAGAACGTTCTTGTGATCCGGCCCCTGACGCTTTTGAATAGGCTTGCTTGATACGTTGTATTGGCACAGTGACTGTAAAATATTTATTAAATTATTATAAACTTAATAATTGTAATACTTAATGCGAATGAAATGGCAAAAAATGTATATATTAGCGAGTTAATCAGGCGCCAACGAATTAGGAATAAAACAAACGCTGGCGACTCATTGAGATGGCTACTAACAGCATCTATATCTGGTATTCCTTCAGTGCATGTGTTTTTCTTATACCTTCCTCTATATTAGTTGAAACAACGTACGCGTATAAACTGGTAAAAATTAAGGGGCTCCGATGAGTGTCACAGCACGCCTTTCACAAACATCTACAAAAACACGTTAAGGATATTTACACCTCTGATCAGTTTAGAAAGAATATGATAACTATATATACCGCAAAAAAGTAAAAGTGATTTTTGTCGGAATAAAGCAATATACCAAGCACATCACTTACTGCTGAAAATAAAAAAAACATAACTTTCACAACATTAAAGTTTTGCATCCATTCATCCGTAACTTTCACAAATGTCGTCTTTTATGACTTCACGTCATTTTGATTGACTGACTCACCCACGGATTTTCATGCACTAAAGCAACAGTTGAGCTATATGACAAGCACCCTAATGGAAAGCTCCGTAATAATTTTTAACCATCTTGACTCGTTTAACGTGAGCGTAAATGTAAGTACCATACAGCAACTTTCTTCTTCTTTTTTTGTATTTGTACCTTGTCGAAATGCGGCCGCTCCGGCTGGCAATTGAACCCACGTTTCTTGGGCTCAGCAGCACAACACTTCTGCCACTGACAACGGCTACCTTATTTTGCATATCACGAGAACCAGAAACTGCCCTTTTGCTATTATAGCAATTAAATGGACACTCGGAGTGCGTTTGCGTCCATGAGGTCGCTGTCATCGCCCGGCAATTCCGGGTGCGAACGGCTTGCGTGGCCCACGCGGCCCAACCCTGTGTTGGAGGTCGCGTGATCTGCTGCGGGTTTTAGGGTGAACGGCGATCGGGGGGGGGGGGGGGCGATGCTTATTGAAATATAACGTGCCCATGGTCTAATATGGTCTATTACTCTGTTGTCGCTGTCAATACTTCACCTCCCAGGTGAAACTGCGATACTATTTTTTGCAAATATAGCATAAACAATATGTCTGACAGAGAGCAGAAATAGAGTAGCGTAGACAGCTAAACAAACTAAATCATTGACACTTTTTCACATGCCTACACTGAAGACATCCTTACCTTAAGAGGCACGAGACACCGAACGTATTTTTATTTCCTGCCCCATCACTAGGGGAGGCTTCTCTTTTTCATCGAGCATAGCGGGGCTAATGAATGCTTCGGGTTAAAAATAACACACTAGGGAATCTATTTCGAAAGTTGCCCGCCATTCACATTAAATGCCACATTTATCTCCATACATATTTCACTTCATTGAGCATCCTGGTCATCTCTCTGCCCCTGTAAAGGATGCTCAGCCGATAAATTTAATATGTAGAGGCGAAGCCTAACGCGAAACGTTTATGGCTCTTGGAAGGGGCATTACAAAACCGCCAAAAAATCGAGTTGATAATTACGAAAGTGGCCATCTGCATTCGGTATCAGTATGTAGCTCAGTCAATAAGAGTCTATAAGGGCACGTCACTTATCTCTCTCGTAAAGTTTGCTAATTACTTTTTTTCGGAACGCGTATTTGGGGTTTATATTTTTCGATCATCATACACACGGTAAAATGTCCACGATGATTATCCAAGCATCGGAGCTTGGTGCACTGCAAGTATTTTGCGTAAGGAATATTGACATGTTCCGGAGTGCCGTTAACTAAGTAACACGGATCTTCGGATAAAATCGACGGAACATTTACTCAGCTTACAACCTCTGTCTGTCAGCTCTTCTGCGCCGCGAACATCTGTACAAGCGTGCTTGTATGCATGTGTCCTGACAGTTGCAACCGAATATGGTATTTATATATTCTTAGACCGGCAACCTATTCCGGACCCGCTCCCGCGAGAACCAGCACCAGCATTCACAAACATTTCTTACACTGGATGTGTTTTACGAACAAGAGTGAAGACTGCCAGCCAGTGGCAAAGAGAACTTACCGACTAAGAACTTTGTGAATTTGGTGCCAAGTGTTTAAGGGCCATGTTAACCAAAATTCAAGCCTTCGGAATTTTTAAACAGTTCCATGTCTTTTAACAACTGTGCTTGAAAAAAAAATGTTACGTTAAATTTGAGTTCTCACCGAATAAAAATGTGTTTCTCAGTTACGAGATGCCAGAAGAGAATAATAATTGAAAATGCAAGGGCCATGTTGATTTCGCCTGTCCTAAAAAACACATGGCGTGATGTAGCAGCACCTACTTTTGATTTGGTACCACGCTTTCAGTACGTGTCTCAGGAAAGCTAACCAGCGCAGAAACAAGTACAATAGAAACAGGCACAAGAAGGTTCATGCTCCTTTTTACATATATCTACCATCAGTTCATAACTTTTATGTTTAATGAAAATTCTTGCCTAATTTATAACAAATAGCGCCTAATACCACAATCCGAGTCGAAGATGTCGCGCTATTTCGTGTCTACAACTAGTTGTCTACAATGATAATCATTATCACTGTATCAACAACGGCGGTCACGCACCTCCTTCGCCAGTATCTGTTAATTCCACTCACCATGACGAAGCTGTTCAGCCTTGTCATGTCCACATTAAGGCATCATCATTATCATTACGTCGTCGATGAAATAAATGTAAGTTTGTAAAGAAAACAGCGCACCACAGCCGGTATCGAGCGATAGAGCATCCCTTCTGGAAATTACCTCTCTGGCGACCCGAGCTAAGACAACTTTTTTTCATTATTATTTCACGGCATTTATTACAAACGAGGAAAAACCATGTATGTACAGGAACTATATGCACAAAGGGGTGCTAGCGCTGACGAAGCGCGAGCGCTGAAGGCAGAGAGAGAGAGATAAATGAAATGCGAAAGGCAGGGAGGTTAATGAAGGCAGCAATACTTCAGGGGGCACGCGCTGTTGATCGCCGCCACGGTGCACGACGCAGTCTTAAGCCAGCAAAGAGGCGATACGAGATCAGCGAACGGAGGAGACATTTGCATGTTGCCGAGTTTCGCGGGGTCTTGCTTACCGACGATATGAGGAACTGCAGCGCTGCAAGCCCCACTTCTCACCGCGTCGTAGTGCTCGGGGAAGCGGCAAATCAGTAACGAGTAGAGTATTAGCGCTTCCAGAGATTGTTCTACTCCATAATGTACACCTGCTGCAAGAGAAATTTGTATCGCCGTGTTTCGCTGCAACAGGGATCTATGGGGCTATTGGTGTTGTCAAGCGCAACTGCGTGCAAAAGTTTGCACGTCCAAGAGACGTATTAAGAGCAACACGCGCGCGAAATTGTTCAGGCGTGTGCTATCCATCGCAGCCAAACGCCGTACCCGAGCATTCCATCTGTAGGCCTGTGTGGAAGAGAAATTGTATAGCTGCATGACTAAATGGAGTAAGACGTATATATA
Organism: Dermacentor silvarum; assembly: GCF_013339745.2. Lineage (NCBI taxonomy): Eukaryota > Metazoa > Arthropoda > Arachnida > Ixodida > Ixodidae > Dermacentor > Dermacentor silvarum. The sequence continues at coordinate 214,235 of NW_023606070.1, forward strand.
TATATATATATATATATATATATATATATATATATCTTCTGCCTCGAACTGGGATTATAATCTTGACTCATCTCTCTATTCTTTTTTTTTCGTGTCTTCTTGAGGTATATAAGCCATGCTCTGTGCAATACAGCTTTGAGTTGATAGTGTGCGCAGTGTCCTCTGTCTTCTTTTCTGCAATTTGTTACAGCGCTCTTTGCTACCATAAATGTGCGAACTATCTCACCTATTCGCGTTCTTGCAGCTGATGCTTGCCCCGCAGACATCCCCAAAGCATTCGTTATTATTATTACTATTATTTTTGCCATTCGTTACTGCTCATTGTGCGCACAAGACTGTGAAGCACGGCTGCGTCAATTATTTTTCCGTAGCTGCTGCAGCCCTCTTATGAAACATTTCAGAAATACTGACTTTCAAGGTATCAGGGACACTTAGGCACGACACCCGTACGCAAATTATTGTGGATACAAGATAATGAATACTATTTAGCTCTACGAAGGCTGACTGCTTCTTTTCCGATGAAGTTCTCAAAAAACAAGCGTAAAATTCCTAACAAGGGCATGTTTTAGATACACACATTGGGTAACTGTTTCTGTAACCATCAAATGTACCTTAGATTTTCTTAGCGCACACCCTTGGAGACCATCCTAAAATACCACTGCCGCCTCTTCAGCACGTTATCAACGAATGTCCTCCATCCCTCTTCACCTCACTGAAACGGTTTCGATAGCGAAATTCTGATAAAGAGTAAAGAACAAAAGCGTCCCCATTTGAGTTATGACACTTTATTTATAAAATTTCATAGCGTAGCTGGAAAGGGAGTTGCAGAATGGTTTTTCGCGCGGTGGTGGCAACATAGGGCCAGCACGCGAGGCATCGAATGCCTGCCACAGAACAGCCAACAGTGCAACCAGTGCCGGAGACTCGAAGCGGCCGTATGACCAGTGAGCCGGTGAGAACACGTAGCCTTGCGCCGGCGTGAATGAGAAACCATCATTAAGAACAGCCAGTAACGCAGACTCGGGTATATCAAAGGATGTGCACCGTCTTTCCTAAAGTGTTTAAGTTGCTCGAATTTGTATACACTTACGAGGTATTTTCTTATGTCTGAGAGTTTCCTCCTGAATATGTAATTTGCCAGCCGTGTCTGCATTCAGGCGCCCATCACTCACGAAAGCAAGTTACACGATAACAGTGTGGCCACCGCAGTGATGGCCAGTTGTGTACGGTCCCGTATTCACAAAACCTAATTTACGTAAGTGCCGCTATTAAATGACCATGGCTGTGTTGATTGCCTCGCTATTGCGCCAATCGCTCTTTTAAGTGGCAGTCACCTGAAGGCTACACAATGAATTTAAAATTTTGCGCAAGAAAAGTTTGTGAATACGGACCATCCTATAGTAGAGCACGCGGTCCAGGGTCAATTTAGGCTTGCTTCTTTTGAGAGGCGGTCTCACTCTTGCCGTTGCTAGTTGAGTAAACATTGAATAAACGTTGAGAAAACAAGTAAAGAAAAATAAGGTAGGAAACCGGGACAAATTCCAGGGCGTGAATTACAAAAATTTGACAGCGTGGCCGCTAGCTTCCCCGAAGGCGAAGTATATTTCTAACAAAACACACTGGCAGGAACTTCCATTAAACGAATATTGAAACATTAGGAACCACTTTTGAAGAGTTACTTGAACGTCAGCCTTCAAATGGGAAAAATAATTACAGAATAAAAGCGAAAGAAGAATTAAAAAGTGTGCCAGTAAGTTCGTCGAAATGCTTAGCCTCTACGTATGACGCCTCGCGTATATATATATATATATATATATATATATATATATTTCGAGACGTGATGCATGTTCTGAAATACATATACATGGTGTTTCAGCGAAGCGAACACTTTCAAAAATTCTTAAAGGTTGCCTGTGGCAGATAGCATGATTCTACTTCATGAGCTGGTCTGCTCGAAGAGGCGGACCTTAGTTGCACAAGAAATTGCGTAATCGAATAATTAAAAAAATGCAGTAATTAAGTTTTTCACTAATTACCTGATCGCCCATATTGCAATTTACAAATTGTAGCTATGGAGTGTGCAAGGCGCAACCACTTGGAACGAATTCTCGACATGACACCAGTTTCGAGATATTAATACCCGAACTTTGCATAGAAATGCATTGGCGTTCCAATTAGTTTCTTAACAAAAGTCGCTTTATGCATTGAAGCACAAAATTAATTGGAACGCCAATGCATTTCTCCGCAAAGTTCGGGAATTAATATCTCAAACTGGGGTCATCCTGATAATTATTTCAATATAGATCCGCCTTGAGAACTCCACAGCTACAATTTGTAAATTGCAATATGGGCCATCAGGAAATTCGTTAAAAACTTAATTAGTGAATGTTTGGTAATTAGTTAATTATACATTTCAATTGTTTGGCAAATAATGTCCGCCTCTTCCAGTAGACCAGCTCATTAACTAGAATTTGGATATCTGCCACAGGCAATTTTATATAAATTTTGAAAGTGTTCGCTGAAACACCCTGTATATATATTTTTTTGATAACATGCATCGTGTCTATAAATGGACGATTCGAGATGCTGCTGAACATTCTGCGTGGTGTGTATATTATGATGACCCTTCACAATGCGTAAGCTACCCCTCGTATGCCTTGGGTACTGCCTATAGCACCGTGTACACCAGCACCTTTGAACATCACATTCAAAGCCACGTAACCTGGCTGCTGACAGTTCCATCAACTTCTTCACGATGATGTCTTCATAGTATCGCTATCTTTGTCTCGCACTCTAATGTCTAATTCCCCAGCGCTTTGTTAAGTACACCTATGACTTCATCGTCACGAAATAGTATTCACGCCATTTACAAGCATCGATAAGTGTGCCCAGGCAAGTTTTATTCTTAACGGTGGTTTAGAGGGATCAATATAATTCTCAAGGGAGTGTCCACCAGTATTAGTAATAAGGCAGCAGCTTAAAGGTTAGTGATGTCTAGTCCTTGGGCCAGCGCTGAACAGAAACTCCAATGTCTTGTTCCAAATAACTAGTCTTTCTCATGACTGAATAGATAACGGCACCAACAAGTTCCTTAATTCATCTGACTTTCTTCACCATTGTTTACTTTACATCCTCATTTCTTTAAAACAACTAGCAAGAGCCGAATGGTATTATGCATAACATAGAAGTATTTCTAAGATAAGAAAATTGCAAGATATTGATGGCGCCTTGTCCTCATCAATTTATTTTCTTCCTCATGCGAGTTCGCAGGAAGCCTCATCAAGATTGCTGTTATCTTTCAGCCAGGAATTCAATAACATGGAAGAAAAACAGTGAAACTTCACGAAACCTCAAGGTGCGATAAATGGAAATACTGTCAAGTTTAAACGAAAGGCTTTTGGATGTAATGTTGGAAGCGTCGCTTTTACCAAGAATCGAGTTTTCGTAAACCATGCTGAAGTGCGTATGGATTGCATCGGCCATTTGGGAAAATATAGGAACAATACCCATTTACGTGTTATGTGCTGTTAATTAAATTTGGACAGTATTCAAACGCTAACATGAAAACGTTAATTACATTACCATTAAAAATTGATTTATCATAGAAACTTAGTGTTAGCACCAGTGCTGTACGCTTTCTGTGCCCATAGTTTTCTCACTAAGCGAAGTGTTATTATCTGGCATGGCGCGCCATTGAAGATCTGCTGCCTTGAAGACGTTAAAGTCATCTTCTTACCCAGGAGAAAAGCTGATAGGTTTTATCAACCGCCATCATCCATCATAACAAGACCTTATATATTGGCTTCTAGTGGGCCTGAAAACTTGACACGTTTAATGTAGTTAAAAGTTGCGGGCTCTTATGCGTTCGCTTTTAATACCTCAGAAGGTGTTAGGGAATTTATAACATATCACTGCATAATGTGCTTGAAACATAAAGCATGCATGCGCTTTCCCTTGTAAGATGTGTCATCGGAATTCGTAGTTACAAGCAGTATGACTGTAAATACGGCAAATAATGCAGCTCGGTAGAGGCAGAGCCTTCTAGCAGATGGTCGGCGCTCACTGTTGTAATTTGCAAATTGAGCTGGCACACTTGCCATTCCGCCAGCTTAACGTTCTGTTAGTCTGCTGCAAACGGCATGTCAAGACAAAGGAAAATGGGTCTATAGCTGCCTCTTGAGCGCTGCGCATATGAATAGTACAAATGTGAGTTCCCTTCTTACGAGTCACAAGGCTGTACGGCAACTTAATAGGGCATTTTATTTGTACGGTATTTATTGAGCAACATAGGGGTCACGTTCTCCCAGCTCTACTAATACAACAATTGCGGGTATGCAGATGTACGCATTCAAATGTTGGTATACGTTAAAGCTCCTCAGTACGAGTTAACTTGAACCGATGCGATAAATTTAGCGAGTTGGCATTTATGGCCCATTAGAGTAATAATGTAAAGAAACCGAAGGCTTGTCTGTTTGTTCACCCCGTAGAGCAACAACACAGTCAAGGAAGTGCCCTCACGGGACCGGTGGGAAAGCGAACATCTGAAGCGATTATTTTAATTCCTTTTAGTCAAAGCCGGCGGAGTCTTTATATAGTTTCGGCACTGTTCTGCTTCAGCCCGCTGTAGTAAACATCCACTAGTGCCGTACTCAGGCTATGCATTTGTAGCTACATACCGAGAAATATGAAAACTTATTTTTTGAGCTCTTCCGGCACCCATATATCTTCTGCTCTGGTCATACTTAACATCGACTAAGTATAAATGTGTAATGAACCAATAAACCTTTTTTATACGGCGTTTCGAGCCAGTATCACGCCTCCCACCCACTTCCCGAAAAGTTTAGGCCAGTCACTTACTTTACACCAGGAATATAGCTGTCGTATGCTTGTTTTCGTCGATGTCATCCGTAGTTCAATGAACGCTCACCGAAAAGTTGTACTGACATTTTCTCGCAGAAGAGAAAAAAATCGTCATTCCGCGTTAGACGCAACTATAAATTACCAACAGCACGGTGCAATTCCAGCGGTGAAATAAGTGCCCTGCTTAACCTCCAGGCTGACCGATGCTAAGCCGGCCTGCGCAATCAGCGCGCGTGAGGGCTCAAAAATTAAAAAAAGAAACAGAGTGATGGGGGGGGGGGGGTGCAGACTGTACAGGGGCGCTAAATATGCATGCAGATGCACAGTAAATGACAACCGCTAATAACTCCGGAAATCTTTCGATAGGACGAACAGAAAGGGAAGCTTGTACGGTGGGCACTCCGAATCCACAATTCATTGCTGTCGCGCTATTTTAGCTCACGGACTCTCAACAATTCACGTTTCCCGTTGTTGAACGAGATTCAATAGTTGTGCCCTCACTGCAATTTGCACGAATCAATTTTGAACCCTCAACTTCACTAGTTCATGCAGCGTCCTTCAACATATGCTTATATCTTTAAAGGCAACACGAAGCTATTTTTCGTTGTGGATTTATTTCCCCTGCTAGAATGCTCGCGCTCTTACCAGTCTTTTATTGACGCCGTTTGCAAGAAGCGTTTGTACAAAATAGTTACAAGAAATAAACCAGAAAGCTGCGTTCTCTTTTGCTTTGTTGAGAAGCGTCGATTCTAGAAGGATTTACAACGAATACAGTTTTGCGTACTCTTTTCCGCGAACGTTTGAAAATGTGACAGTTGTTACACGAGTACTACCACAGAACGGTCATAACCAACTCCGCTATTAACATCTTTGCTATGTCCTGTAATAAGAACACTGAAAATAACTT
>NW_023606071.1:0-29963 GCF_013339745.2 Dermacentor silvarum
ATCTCTTCAACGCGCAATTGGACTGGATGCATAAACAATCCCTAGACACATATAGAAAACTACGGGTGCGTGAGAGCCACTAGAAGCGCTTCTGGTCTAGTTCAAAAGTAAATTGCGATGTGACATTCTTCAACGCACAATTGGACTGGATGCATAACCAATCCCTAGACACATATAGAGAAACTAGAATTGCGTGAGAGCCACTAGAAACGCTTCTGGTCTAGTTCAAAAGTAAATTACGAAGTGAATCTCTTCAACGCGCAATTGGACTGGATGCATAAACAATCCCTAGACACATATAGAAAACTACGGGTGCGTGAGAGCCACTAGAAGCGCTTCTGGTCTAGTTCAAAAGTAAATTGCGATGTGACATTCTTCAACGCACAATTGGACTGACTGTAAAAACAATCCCTAGACACAATAGAGAAACTACGGGTGTGTGAAATCTAGTAGAAATGCTTCTGGTCTGGTTGAAAAGTAAATTACGATGTGACATTCTTCAACGCTAAATTGGACTGCATGCCGAAACAATCCCTAGACATATATAGAGAAACTACAATGTCGTGAGTGCCACTAGAAACGCTTCTGGTCTAGTTGAAAAGTAAATTACCAAATGACATTCTTCAACGTGCAATTGGACTGACTGTATAAACAATCTGTACACACAATAGAGAAACTACGTGTACGTGACAGCCGCTAGAAACGCTTCTGGTCTAGTTCAAAAGTAAATTACGAAGTGGCATTCTTCAACGCGCAATTGGACGGAATGCATAAACAATCCCAAGACACATATACAGAAACTACTATTGCGTGAGAGCCGCTAGAAACACTTCTGGTCTAAATGAAAAGTAAATTACGAAGTGACATTCTTCAACGCTAAATTGGACTGACTGTATAAACAATCCCTACACACAATAGAGAAACTACGTGTGCGTGACAGCCGCTGGAAACGCTTCTGGTCTAGTTCAAAAGTAAATTACGAAGTGGCATTCTTCAACGCGCAATTGGAGTGACTGCATAAACAATCCCTAGACACATATAGAGAAACTACGGTTGCTTGAAAGCCACTAGAAACGCTTCTGGTCTAGTTCAAAAGTAAATTACGAAGTGACATTCTTCAACGAGAAATCGGACAGGATGCATCAACAATCCCTAGACACGTATAGTGAAACTACGGTTGCGTGAGAGCCACTGGAAACGCTTCTGGTCTAGTTCAAAAGTAAATTACGAAATGACATTCTTTAACGCTAAATTGGACTGGATGCATCAACAATTCCTAGACACATATAGAGAAACTACGGTCGCGTGAAAGCCACTAGAAACGCTTCTGGTCTAGTTCAAAAGTAAATTACGAAGTGACATGCTTCAACGCGAAATTGGACTGGATGCATCAACATCCCTAGACACATATAGTGAAACTACGGCTGCTTGAGAGCCACTGGAAACGCTTCTGGTATAGTTCAAAAGTAAATTACAAAGTGACATTCTTCAACGCGCAATTGGAATGACTACGTGAACAGTCCCTATACCCATATAGAGAAAATACGGTTGCGTGAGAGCCACTAGAAACGCTTCTGGTCTAGTTCAAATGTAATTACGAAGTGAAATTCTTCAACTGGCAAATGGAATGACTGCATGAAGAATCCCTAGACAGATAAACTACGGTTAGGTGAGAGCCACTAGAAACGCTTCTGGTCCAGTTTAAAGTTAAATTATGAAGTGACATTTTTCAACGTGCAGTTGGATTGACTGCATAAACAATCCATAGACACATATAGAGAAACTATGGTTGCATGAGAGCGATTAGAAACATTCTGGTCTAGTTCAAAAGTAAATTACGAAGTGACATTCTTCAACGCGCAATTGGAGTGACTGCGTGAACCATCCCTAGACACATATAGAGAAACTACGGTTGCGTGAGAGCCACTGGAAACGCTTCTGGTCTAGTTCAAAAGTAAATTACGAAGTGACATTCTTCAACGCTAAATTGAACTGACTGTATAAACAATCCCTAGACACAATAGAGAAACTACGGGTGCATGCAGCCACTAGAAACGCTTCTGGTATTGTTCAAAAGTAAATTACGAAGTGAAATTGTTCAACGGGCAATTGGACTGCATGCAGAAACAATCCATAGACACATATGGAGAAACTACGGTTGCGTGAGAGCCACTAGAAACATTCTGGTCTAGTTGAAATGTATATTACGAAGTGGCATTCTTCAACGCTAAATTGGACTGACTATATAAACAATCCCTAGACACAATAGAGAAACTACGGGTGCGTGACAGCCACTAGAAACGCTTCTAGTATTGTTCAAAAGTAAATTAGGAAGTGAAATTGTTCAACGCGCAATTCGACGGGATGCATAAACAATCCCTAGACACATATAGAGAAACTACGGTTGCGTGAGAGCCACTAGAAACGCTTCTGGTCGGATTCAAAAGTAAATTACGAAGCGACATTCTTCAACGCGAAATTGAAATGGATGTATCTACAATCCCTAGACACATATAGAGAAACTACGGTTGCGTGAGAGCCACTAGAAACGCTTCTGGTATTGCTCAAAAGTAAATTATTAAGTCACATTTTTCAACGCGCAGTTGGATTGACTGCATAAACAATCCATAGACAAATATAGAGAAACTATGGTTGCGTGAGAGCCACTAGAAACATTCTGGTCTAGTTGAAAAGTAAATTACCAAGTGACATTCTTCAACGCTAAATTGGACTGTCTGTATAAATAATCCCTAGACACAATAGAGAAACTACGGGTGCGTGAGAGCCACTAGAAACATTCTGGTCTAGTTGAAATGTATATTACGAAGTGGCATTCTTCAACGCTAAATTGGACTGACTATATAAACAATCCCTAGACACAATAGAGAAACTACGGGTGCGTGACAGCCACTAGAAACGCTTCTGGTCTAGTTCAAATGTAAATTAAGATGTGACATTCTTCAACGCACAATTGGACTGGATGCATAACCAATCCCTAGACACATATAGGGAAACTAGAATTGCGTGAGAGCCACTAGAAACGCTTCTGGTCTAGTTCAAAAGTAAATACGAAGTGAAATTCTTCAACGGGCAAATGGAATGACTGCATGAACAATCCCTAGACACATAGACTACGGTTGCGTGAGAGCCACTAGAAACGCTTCTGTTCTAGTTCAAATTTAAATTACGAAGTGGAATTCTTCAACGCGCAATTGGAGCGACTGCGTGAACGAATTCCTACACACATAAAGAGAAACTACAGTTGCGTGAGAGCCACTAGAAACATTGTGCTCTAGTTGAAAAGTAGATTACGATGTGACATTCTTCAATGCTAAATTGGACTGACTGTATAAAGAATCCCTAGACACAATAGCGAAACTACGGGTGCGTGAGGGCCACTAGAAACGCTTCTGGTATAGTTCAAAATTAAATTACGAAGTGACATTCTTCAAAGCGAATTGGGACTGACTGTATAAACAATCCCTAGACACAATAGAGAAACAACGCATTTTGACAGCCACTAGAAACGCTTTTGGTCTGGTTCAAAAGTATATGACGAAGTGGCATTCTTCAACGCGCAATTAGAGTGACTGCATAAACAATCCCTAGACATATATAGAGAAACTACGGTTGCGTGAAAGCCACTAGAAACGCTTCTGGTCTAGTTCAAAAGTAAATTACGAAGTGGCATTCTTCAACGCGCAATTTGAGTGACTGCATAAACAATCCCTAGACACATATAGAGAAACTACTGTTGCGTGAAAGCCACTAGAAACGCTTCTGGTCTAGTTCAAAAGTAAATTACGTAGTGACATTCTTGAACGCGAAATTGGACTGGATGCATCAACAATCCCTAGGCACATATAGTGAAACTACAGTTGCGTGAGAGCCACTGGAAACGCTTCTGGTCTAGTTCAAAACTAAATTACGAAGTGACATTCTTTAACGCTAAATTGGACTGACTGTATAAACAATCCCTAGACACATGTAGAGAAACTACGGTCGCGTGAAAGCCACTAGAAACACTTCTGGTCTAGTTCAAAAGTAAATTACGAAGTGACATTTTTCAACGTGCAGTTGGATTGACTCCATAAACAATCCATAGACACATATAGAGAAACTATGGTTGCGTGAGAGCCACTTGAAGCACTTCTGGTCTAGTTCAAAAGTAAAGTACGAAGTGACATTCTTCAACGCTAAATTGGACTGACTGTATAAACAATCCCTAGACACAATAGAGAAACTACGGGTGCATGACAGCCACTAGAAACGCTTCTGGTATTGTTCGAAAGTAAATTACGAAGTGAAATTGTTCAACGGGCAATTGGACTGCATGCATAAACAATCCCTAAACACATAAAGAGAAAGTACTGGTGCGTGAGAGCCACTAGAAGCGCTTCTGGTCTAGTTCAAAAGTAAATTACGAAGCGACATTCTTCAACGCGAAATTGGACGGGATGCATCTACAATCACACATATATATACACATATAGAGAAACTACGGTTGCGTGAGAGCCACTGGAAACGCTTCTGGTATTGTTCAAAAGTAAATTACGAAGTGACATTTTTCAACGTGCAGTTGGATTGACTGAATAAACAATCCATAGACACATATTGAGAAACTACGGTTGCGTGAGAGCCACTAGAAACATTCTGGTCTAGTTGAAAAGTATATTACGAAGTGGAATTCTTCAACGCTAAATTGGACTGACTATATAAACAATCCCTAGACACAATAGAGAAACTACGGGTGCGTGACAGCCATTAGAAACGCTTGTGGTATTGTTCAAAAGTAAATAAGGAAGTGAAATTGTTCAACGCGCAATTGGACGGGATGCATAAACAATCCCTAGACACATATAGAGAAACTACGGTTGCGTGAGAGCGACTAGAAACGCCTCTGGTCTAGTTCAAAAGTAAATTACGAAGCGACATTCTTCAACGCGAAATTGAACTGGATGTATCTACAATCTCTAGACACATATAGAGAAACTACGGTTGCGTGAGAGCCACTGGAAACGCTTCTGGTATTGTTCAAAAGTAAATTACGAAGTGACATGCTTCAACGCGAAATTGGACTGGATGCATCAACATCCCTAGACACATATAGTGAAACTACGGTTGCGTGAGAGCCACTGGAAACGCTTCTGGTATAGTTCAAAAGTAAATTACAAAGTGACATTCTTCAACGCGCAATTGGACTGCATGCCTAAACAATCCCTAGACATATATAGAGAAACTACAATGTCGTGAGTGCCACTAGAAACGCTTCTGGTCTAGTTGAAAAGTAAATTACCAAATGACATTCTTCAACGTGCAATTGGACTGACTGTATAAACAATCCCTACACACAATAGAGAAACTACGTGTGCGTGACAGCCGCTAGAAACGCTTCTGGTCTAGTTCAAAAGTAAATTACGAAGTGGCATTCTTCAACGCGCAATTGTAGTGACTGCATAAACAATCCCTAGACACATATAGAGAAACTATGGTTACGTGAGAGCCACTAGAAACATTCTGGTCTAGTTGAAAAGTAAATTACGAAGTGACATTCTTCAACGCTAAATTGGACTGTATGTATAAACAATCCCTAGACAATAGAGAAACTACGGGTGCGTGAGAGCCGCTAGAAGTGCTTCTGGCCTAGTTCAAAAGTAAATTGCGAAGTGAATCTCTTCAATGCGCAATTGGACTGGATGCATAAACAATGCCTACACGCATATAGAAAACTACGGGTGCGTGAGAGCCACTAGAAGCGCTTCTGGTCTAGTTCAAAAGTAAATTACGATGTGGCATTCTTCAACGCACAATTGGACTGGATGCATAACCAATCCTTAGACACATAAAGAAAAACTACAGTTGCGTGGGAGCCACTAGAAACATTGTGCTCCAGTTGAAAAGTAGATTACGATGTGACATTCTTCAACGCTAAATTGGACTGACTGTATAAAGAATCCCTAGACACAATAGAGAAACTACGGGTGCGTGAGAACCACTAGAAACGCTTCTGGTCTAGTTCAAAAGTAAATTACTAATTTAAATTCTTCAACGGACAAATGGAATGACTGCATGAACAATCCCTAGACACATAAACTACAGTTACGTGAGAGCCACTAGAAACGCTTCTGGTCTAGTTCAAAATTAAATTACGAAGTGACATTCTTCAACGCGAATTGGGACTGACTGTATAAACAATCCCTAGACACAACAGAGAAACAACGGGTTTTGACAGCCACTAGAAACGCTTTTGGTCTAGTTCAAAAGTATATGACGAAGTGGCATTCTTCAACGCGCAATTAGAGTGACTGCATAAACAATCCCTAGACATATATAGAGAAACTACGGTTGCGTGAAAGCCACTAGAAACGCTTCTGGTCTAGTTCAAAAGTAAATTACGAAGTGGCATTCTTCAACGCGCAATTTGAGTGACTGCATAAACAATCCCTAGAAACATATAGTGAAACTACGGTTGCGTGAGAGCCACTGGAAACGCTTCTGGTCTAGTTCAAAAGTAAATTACGAAGTGACATTCTTTAATGCTAACTTGGACTGACTGTATAAACAATCCCTAGACACAATAGAGAAACAACAGGTTTTGACAGCCACTAGAAACGCTTTTGGTCTAGTTCAAAAGTATATGACGAAGTGGCATTCTTCAACGCGGAATTAGAGTGACTGCATAAACAATCCCTAGACATATATAGAAAAACTACGGTTGCGTGAAAGCCACTAGAAACGCTTCTGGTCTAGTTCAAAAGTAAATTACGAAGTGACATTCCTCAACGCGCAATTGGAGTGACTACGTGAACAATCCCTATACCCATATAGAGAAAATACGGTTGCGTGAGAGCCACTAGAAACGCTTCTGGTCTAGTTCAAAAGTAAATTACGAAGTGAAATTCTTCAACGGGCAAATGGAATGACTGCATGAACAATCCTTAGACACAAACTACGGTTGCGTGAGAGCCACTAGAAACGCTTCTGGTCTAGTTCAAAGTTAAATTACGAAGAGGAATTCAACGCGCAATTGGAGTGACTGCGTGAGCCATACTTAGACACATATAGAGGAACTACGGTTGCGTGAGGGCCACTGGAACGCTTCTGGTCTAGCTCAAAAGTAAATTACGAAGTGACATTCTTCAACGCGAAGTTGGACAGACTGTATAAACAATCCCTAGACACAATAGAGAATCTACGGGTGCATGACAGCCACTAGAAGCGCTTCTGGTCTAGTTCAAAAGTAAATTACGATGTGACATTCTTCAACGCACAATTGGACTGGATGCATAACCAATCCCTAGACACATATAGAGAAACTAGAATTGCGTGAGAGCCACTAGAAACGCTTCTGGTCTAGTTCAAAAGTAAATACGAAGTGAAACTCTTCAACGGGCAAATGGAATGACTGCATGAACAATCCCTAGACACATACACTACGGTTGCGTGAGAGCCACTAGAAACGCTTCTGGTCTAGTTCAAATTTAAATTACGAAGTGGAATTCTTCAAAGCGCAATTGGAGTGACTGCGTGAACCAATTCCTACACACATAAAGAGAAACTACAGTTGCGTGAGAGCCACTAAAAACATTGTGCTCTAGTTGAAAAGTAGATTACGATGTGACATTCTTCAACGCTAAATTGGACTGATTGTATAAAGAATCCCTAGACACAATAGCGAAACTACGGGTGCGTGAGAGCCACTAGAAACGCTTCTGGTCTAGTTCAAAAGTAAATTACGAATTTAAATTCTACAACGGGCAAATGGAATGACAGCATGAACAATCCCTAGACACATAAACTACGGTTGCGTGAGAGCCACTAGAAACGCTTCTGGTCTAGTTCAAAATTAAATTACGAAATGACATTCTTCAACGTGAATTGGGACTGACTGTATAAACAATCCCTAGACACAATAGAGAAACAACGGGTTTTGACAGCCACTAGAAACGCTTTTGGTCTAGTTCAAAAGTATATGACGAAGTGGCATTCTTCAACGCGCAATTAGAGTGACTGCATAAACAATCCCTAGACATATATAGAGAAACTACGGTTGCGTGAAAGCCACTAGAAACGCTTCTGGTCTAGTTCAAAAGTAAATTACGAAGTGGCATTCTTCAACGCGCAATTTGAGTGACTGCATAAACAATCCCTAGACACATACAGAGAAACTACGGTTGCGTGAAAGCCACTAGAAACGCTACTGGTCTAGTTCAAAAGTAAATTACGTAGTGACATTCTTGAACGCTAAATTGGACTGACTGTATAAACAATCCCTAGACACATGTAGAGAAACTACGGTCGCGTGAAAGCCACTAGAAACGCTTCTGGTCTAGTTCAAAAGTAAATTACGAAGTGACATTCTTCAACGCGAAATTGGACTAGATGCATCAACAATCCCTAGTCACATATAGACAAACTACGGTCGCGTGAAAGCCACTAGAAACGCTTCTGGTCTAGTTCAAAAGTAAATTACGAAGTGACATTCTTCAACGCGAAATTGGACTAGATGCATCAACAATCCCTAGTCACATATAGACAAACTACGGTCGCGTGAAAGCCACTAGAAACGCTTCTGGTCTAGTTCAAAAGTAAATTACGAAATGACATTCTTCAACGCGCAATTGGAATGACTACGTGAGCAGTCCCTATACCCATATAGAGAAAATACAGTTGCGTGGGAGCCGCTTGAAATGCTTCTCGTCTAGTTCAAAAGTAAATTACGAAGTGACATTTTTCAACGTGCAGTTGGATTGACTCCATAAACAATCCATAGACACATATAGAGAAACTATGGTTGCGTGAGAGCCACTTGAAGCACTTCTGGTTTAGTTCAAAACTAAATTACGAAGTGACATTCTTTACCGCTAAATTGGACTGACTGTATAAACAATCCCTAGACACATGTAGAGAAACTACGGTCGCGTGAAAGCCACTAGAAACGCTTCTTGTCTAGTTCAAAAGTAAATTACGAAGTGACATTCTTCAACGCGAAATTGGACTAGATGCATCAACAATCCCTAGTCACATATAGACAAACTACGGTCGCGTGAAAGCCACTAGAAACGCTTCTGGTCTAGTTCAAAAGTAAATTACGAAGTGACATTCTTCAACGCGCAATTGGAATGACTACGTGAGCAGTCCCTATACCCATATAGAGAAAATACAGTTGCGTGGGAGCCGCTAGAAATGCTTCTGGTCTAGTTCAAAAGTAAATTACGAAGTGGCATTCTTCAACGCGCAATTGGACGGAATGCATAAACAATCCCAAGACACATATAGAGAAACTACTATTGCGTGAGAGCCGCTAGAAACGCTTTTGGTCTAAATGAAAAGTAAATTACGAAGTGACATTCTTCAACGCTAAATTGGACTGACTGTATAAACAATCCCTACACACAATAGAGAAACTACGTGTGCGTGACAGCCGCTAGAAACGCTTCTGGTCTAGTTCAAAAGTAAATTACGAAGTGGCATTCTTCAACGCGCAATTGGAGTGACTGCATAAACAATCCCTAGACACATATAGAGAAACTACGGTTGCGTGAAAGCCACTAGAAACGCTTCTGGTCTAGTTCAAAAGTAAATTACGAAGTGACATTCTTCAACGAGAAATCGGACAGGATGCATCAACAATCCCTAGACACGTATAGTGAAACTACGGTTGCGTGAGAGCCACTGGAAACGCTTCTGGTCTAGTTCAAAAGTAAATTACGAAATGACATTCTTTAACGCTAAATTGGACTGGATGCATCAACAATTCCTAGACACATATAGAGAAACTACGGTCGCGTGAAAGCCACTAGAAACGCTTCTCGTCTAGTTCAAAAGTAAATTACGAAGTGACATTTTTCAACGTGCAGTTGGATTGACTCCATAAACAATCCATAGACACATATAGAGAAACTATGGTTGCATGAGAGCCACTTGAAGCACTTCTGGTTTAGTTCAAAACTAAAATACGAAGTGACATTCTTTACCGCTAAATTGGACTGACTGTATAAACAATCCCTAGACACATGTAGAGAAACTACGGTCGCGTGAAAGCCACTAGAAACGCTTCTGGTCTAGTTCAAAAGTAAATTACGAAGTGACATTCTTCAACGCGAAATTGGACTAGATGCATCAACAATTCCTAGTCACATATAGAGAAACTACGGTCGCGTGAAAGCCACTAGAAACGCTTCTGGTCTAGTTCAAAAGTAAATTACGAAGTGACATTCTTCAACGCGCAATTGGAATGACTACGTGAGCAGTCCCTATACCCATATATAGAAAATACAGTTGCGTGGGAGCCGCTAGAAATGCTTCTGGTCTAGTTCAAAAGTAAATTACGAAGTGACAATTTTTCAACGTGCAGTTGGATTGACTCCATAAACAATCCATAGACACATTAAGAGAAACTATGGTTGCGTGAGAGCCACTTGAAGCACTTCTGGTCTAGTTCAAAAGTAAAGTACGAAGTGACATTCTTCAACGCTAAATTGGACTGCCTGTATAAACAATCCCTAGACACAACAGAGAAACTACGAGTGCATGACAGGCACTAGAAACGCTTCTGGTATTGTTCGAAAGTAAATTACGAAGTGAAATTGTTCAACGGGCAATTGGACTGTATGCATAAACAATCCCTAAACACATATAGAGAAAGTACTGGTGCGTGAGAGCCACTAGAAGCGCTTCTGGTCTAGTTCAAAAGTAAATTACGAAGCGACATTCTTCAACGCGAAATTGGACGGGATGCATCTACAATCACACATATATATACACATATAGAGAAACTACGGTTGCGTGAGAGCCACTGGAAACGCTTCTGGTATTGTTCAAAAGTAAATTACGAAGTGACATTTTTCAACGTGCAGTTGGATTGACTGAATAAACAATCCATAGACACATATAGAGAAACTATGGTTACGTGAGAGCCACTAGAAACATTCTGGTCTAGTTGAAAAGTAAATTACGAAGTGACATTCTTCAACGCTAAATTGGACTGTCTGTATAAACAATCCCTAGACACAATAGAGAAACTACGGGTGCGTGAGAGCCACTAGAAGGGCTTCTGGCCTAGTTCAAAAGTAAATTACGAAGTGAATCTCTTCAACGCGCAATTGGACTGGATGCATAAACAATCCCTAGACACATATAGAAAACTACGGGTGCGTGAGAGCCACTAGAAGCGCTTCTGGTCTAGTTCAAAAGTAAATTGCGATGTGACATCCTTCAACGCACAATTGGACTGGATGCATAACCAATCCCTAGACACATATAGAGAAACTAGAATTGCGTGAGAGCCACTAGAAACGCTTCTGGTCTAGTTCAAAAGTAAATTACGAAGTGACATTGTTCAACGCTAAATTGGACTGACTGTATAAACAATCCGTACACACAATAGAGAAACTACGTGCGTGACAGCCGCTAGAAACACTTCTGGTCTAGTTCATAAGTAAATTACGAAGTGGCATTCTTCAACGCGACATTGGACGGAATGCATAAACAATCCCAAGACACATATAGAGAAACTACTATTGCGTGAGAGCCGCTAGAAACGCTTTTGGTCTAAATGAAAAGTAAATTACGAAGTGACATTCTTCAACGCTAAATTGGACTGACTGTATAAACAATCCCTACACACAATAGAGAAACTACGTGTGCGTGACAGCCGCTAGAAACGCTTCTGGTCTAGTTCAAAAGTAAATTACGAAGTGGCATTCTTCAACGCGCAATCGGACAGGATGCATCAACAATCCCTAGACACGTATAGTGAAACTACGGTTGCGTGAGAGCCACTGGAAACGCTTCTGGTCTAGTTCAAAAGTAAATTACGAAATGACATTCTTCAACTCGAAATTGGACTGGATGCATCAACAATCCCTAGACACATATAGTGAAACTACGGCTGCGTGAGAGTCACTGGAAACGCTTCTGGTATAGTTCAAAAGTAAAATACAAAGTGACATTCTTCAACGCGCAATTGGAAGGACTACGTAAACAGTCCCTATACCCATATAGAGAAAATACGGTCCCGCAGGGGCGTCTGCGCAAGCAGGCGTTTGGTGAGTTGCGCCACCACGTACCCGAGCACAAGAGGGTTGGACCCTCCCACGCTTAACCGTGCGTGGCTTAGCCGTGTCCGGGGAAAAGGGGATCCTGGGGGTTGAGCCGAAGCCGGGTGTTTGGACCTTTAAGGCCCCTCGGCGGAGGCAACACACCCCTTTGGCCTCTGCTTCACGTAGACGGCACCCCCGGACTGACCCGCCCGGGGGAAACCGGTAGTCGTCTTTTCCTATCTCTCTCTAGCATCATCTTCGTCTTTCCCTTCCACTTTTAATCTGTCCTGTCCTCTCATCTTTTCCATTCACTTCGACTTTTCCTGGCGGCAAGGGTTAACCTGGTGTGGCTGTCCTACCTTGGGTTACCATATTGTGTTATAGCAACGGCATACTGCTGGCGCTGTGCAGAGTTGTCTCTATGTTCTGCCACGTCCCCTTGTTGGGCTCCGCGGTGGGTGGTAGACGCCGTTGCCGAACAAGTAGTTTCTTTCCATGGGATCCCCGAACCCTTTCTCAACCGATCGTGCCTCGAAAAGGGTACGCACCGATGCAACATCAGTATTCTTGCCCAAAAACAACGAACGTTTCCCGAAATTCCACGTCCTCCACTGCGAACAATCTACAAAAGCTAGAACAATTTCACTATTTCTTGTGGCCAAGTGCCTAAGAGAGACCATTGGAACTGGTTATAAGGTAACAAAGATGGCAAGTGGAGATTTGCTCCTGGAACTAAAAGACAAGGAACAATACAACAGACTAGCACACCTCGTAGCCTTTGGTAATATCCCTGTTTCTGTGAGCGCGCATCGAACTATGAACACAGTCAAAGGCGTAGTATCAGATGAAGACTTAATGGCATTGAATGAAGAAGAACTCCTGGATGGATGGAAGGACCAAGGCGTAATCCATGTTCAGCGCATCACAATCAGAAGGAATGACAACGAAATCCCAACAAAGCATTTAATACTCACTTTCAGTTCAACTACTTTACCCGAGACTCTTGAAACCGGCTACATAAAACTTCATGTTCGACCATACATTCCGAACCCGCGACGTTGCTTCAAATGTCAAAGATTTGGTCACGCATCCCAAAGCTGCCGAGGGCAGCTTATGTGCGCAAAGTGCGGCACAACTGGTCACTCTTCTGACGATTGCAATAATGACGAGGTACATTGTGCGAACTGCGACGGCAGTCACCCGGCATACTCCAGAGCTTGTCCAGCCTGGAAGAAAGAAAAAGAAATAATTACTGTAAAAGTGAAGGAGAATATCACATTCCGCGAAGCACGTCAACGTATCTCCTCGTTGTTCTTGCTCAAAACATCTTTCGCCGAAGTGGTGCAACGGGGGGCGGCACCACAACGGCCTCTGGCGGTAGCCCGGACCACGCCTAGCGTGCCGAGGCTAACGCCACCCGCCCCTAAGGTGGGAGCAGCCAACGCTGCCCTGCCATCTCTCAAAGTGTCCACACCAGTGGCCTCTACAAGCTCCGGCAGCAGCCAGGCCACTGCAGAGGCCACAGGGGTCCTGTCGACCTCCGGTACGGTGGGGACGAAGACTTCGTCGCTCGAGACGAAGTCTACGCGACGCACACATCGCTCTTTGGAGCGGGTGTCCAGTGCCTCGCAAGAGGCTATGGACACCAGTCCAAGCCAAACGGCGCAGGTAGCGTCGAAGGAGCGGCGAGGTTCTCTCGACCGCTCCAAAAAAGACAAAACACCGATTACAGGGCCTGACAAAGGCCTTGTAAAGTAAAGTCACTCTCCTCCCTTTTCAGACACACAGCGCCTTTTATTTCATCCATCATAAACACAATAATGCAGTGGAATGTTAGAGGACTAATCCACAACCTAGACGACATCCAAGAACTTATCCATAAATTCAATCCAAAGGTGCTGTGTGTTCAAGAAACACACCTAAACTCCAGAAACACCAACTTCCTACGTCAGAATATTATTTTCCGAAGAGATCGCGAGGACTCTGCCGCATCTTCTGGTGGTGTGGCCATCATACTCGACCGAAGTGTAGCCTGTCAGCAACTTCCACTCAATACGGCACTTGAGGCGGTAGCCGTTCGTGCTGTACTTCTGGGTAAACTCGTCACCATTTGCTCGCTCTACATACCCCCACATTATCCTTTACACAAGCATGAATTTCAGTCATTTATAGATGAATTACCAGAACCTTACCTCGTTCTTGGCGATTTGAATGCACACAGCAGCTTGTGGGGCGACACCCGTATCGATGCGCGAGGACGCCTAATCGAACAATTTCTTTTCTCCTCTGGTGCGTGTCTCCTGAATAAAAAGGAACCCACCTACTACAATCTCGCAAACAAAACTTTTTCTTCCATTGATCTCAGTGTAGCTTCCCCGTCTATGTTTCCTGAACTCAAATGGGAAGTGATAAAAAATCCTTACGGGAGTGACCACTTCCCCATACTGCTGAGATCACCACTACAAAACGAACCTCCACCACAAGCTCCCCGGTGGAACTTGGATACGGCAGATTGGGAGAAATTCAAGAGTCTTACAAGTGGTATCTCGTGGCCTGACATATCTTTGCTGGGAATTGATGCTGCGGTTGAGTATCTTTCATCTTTCATAATCAATGCTGCTTCTGAATGTATACCAGAAATGAGTGGTGCGACCTGCAAACGCCGTGTCCCATGGTGGAACGAGGAATGTCGGAACGCTCGTAGGAAACAAAACAAAGCGTGGGGGTTGCTACGCGATTCCGCAACTGCGGAGAATCTTGTCAATTTTAAGAAAATAAAATCGGAGGGCAGGAGAACGCGCCGACAGGCCAGGAGAGAGAGTTGGGAGAAGTTTTTATCAGGTATCAACTCCTATACAGAAGAGGGCAGAGTCTGGAAAAAAGTTAACAAGATAAAAGGGCTACAAACTTTTTCAATCCCGTTGGTAAACACACAAGGCCACAGTCTGGAAGACCAAGCTAACTGTCTGGGAGTACATTTTGAACATGTGGCCAGCTCATCCCATTATTCACAAACATTTAAAAGGCACAAGGCTACAATAGAAAAACAGAAACTAGAAAGAAAAGGTACTGGAAACGAGGCATACAACCAGCCATTCTGCATTGCTGAGCTGTATGCATCACTTAGTTGTTGCAACAAGTCTGCGCCAGGCTCTGACCGCATAGCTTATCAAATGCTGAAGCACCTTCCTCATGAAACAAAGAAAACTCTCCTCTCCCTATACAATGCTATATGGACCTCCGGCAAGATCCCCTCTGCCTGGAAAGAGGCCATTGTCATTCCTATACTGAAGGAGGGCAAGGACCCATCGTCTGCTTCGAGTTACCGCCCTATAGCACTAACAAGCTGCCTGTGCAAACTGTTCGAAAAAATGATTAACCGTCGACTGATACATTTTCTTGAATCAAACAAATTGCTTGACCCGTACCAATGCGGGTTTCGAGAAGGTCGATCCACCGCCGACCATTTGATACGTATTGAGACGCAAATTCGTGAAGCTTTCGTCCATAAACAATTCTTTCTCTCTGTATTCCTTGATATAGAAAAAGCCTACGATACCACGTGGCGGTTTGGAATACTTAGAGACCTCTCACACGTTGGTATACGTGGTAACATGTTAAATGTCATAGAAAGTTATTTATCTAATCGCACTTTCCGTGTTCGTGTGGGAAATGCTGTATCAAGACCTTTTGTGCAGGAAACTGGAGTGCCACAGGGTGGGGTGCTCAGTTGCACTCTCTTTATCGTAAAAATGAGTTCTTTGCGTCTGTGTATCCCAAGAAACATGTTTTATTCTGCATACGTCGATGATGTACAGATAGGTTTCGCCTCGTGCAACCTCGCAGTCTGTGAGCGGCAGATTCAGCTTGGTCTGAACAAGGTGTCTAAGTGGGCAGACGAGAATGGATTTAGCCTTAACCCACAAAAGACCACCTGCGTCCTGTTCTCCAGAAAGAGGGGTCTGCACCCCGATCCTGACATTGAGTTGCAGGGAGAACGCGTGCACGTAAAAACAGAACATAAATTTTTAGGTATGATTCTAGATACGAAGCTTACATTTGTGGCACACATACGGTATCTAAGAAACAAGTGTATGAAAACAATGAATATTCTAAAAGTGTTGTCACGCACCGCTTGGGGTAGTGACACACAGTGTCTTTTAAATTTGTACAAGAGCCTCATACCTACAAGATTAGATTACGGCGCCTTAGTGTATCATTCCGCCACGCCAAGCGCCCTAAGGATGCTGGAACCTGTACACCATCTAGGCATCCGCCTAGCCACTGGTGCCTTCAGGACAAGTCCTGTGGCAAGTCTGTATGTAGAGGCGGACATGTGGTCGCTTGATATGCAACGTTCATCCTTAAGCCTCACCTATTTCCTGAAAGTAAATTCAAACCCGGAACACCCGTCCTTCTCAACCGTACATGATATGACCAGTTCCACACTCTTTAATAACCGGCCGAAAGCAAGAGAACCCTTTTCATTACGTGTAAGAAAAATTAGTGAAGAAATGGATATCCCACTACTTGAAAATACTCTGATGGCCCCAGCAAAGCCAGTGCCGCCGTGGCAGTGGCAACTCATAGAGTGTGATACTTCGTTTGTAGAGGTCACAAAAGATGCTCCAGAGGCACATATCCGGATGCATTTTCTGGAAATCCAGTTCAAGTACTCGTCCTGCACTCAGTTTTACACCGACGCTTCCAAGTCACATGCAGGGGTATCTTATGCTGTAGTCGGCCCATCGTTCTCCGAGTCCGATGTACTGCACCCGGAAACAAGCATTTTTACGGCTGAGGCCTATGCACTTTTATCGGCTGTGAAGAGTATAGGTAAATCGAAACTCAAAAGATCAATAATATTTACAGACTCCCTAAGCGTCGTAAAAGCTATCATGACTCTACATAGACACAAAAACCCTGTACTTATTGAACTGTATTCTGCTCTGTGCAAGGCATACCTGTCTAACCAGCATATTATTATATGCTGGGTGCCTGGCCATAGAGGCATCGAGGGCAATGTTCTGGCTGATCAAATGGCCACATCAACTACATCGCGAGCCCTTAACCCTACCGCTTCTATCGCTGCCACAGATCTCAAGCCCTACTTGAGAAAGAAACTTCGAAGCCACTGGCAGCGCTTGTGGGATGCCGAAACGAACAATAAGCTCCACTTAGTTAAGCCACAAATTGGCGCGTGGCATCCTGTTACGAAAATACGAAGAACTAATGTCCTATTCTCTCGTCTCAGAATAGGACATACCTATGGCACCCACAATTTTCTCTTAACTGGAAATGACCCGCCAACCTGTGGTAGATGTGGAGAGAGGCTTACCGTGCTACACGTGCTCGTGGAGTGCAGGGAAGCCGAAAGAGAGAGAAAACAACACTTCCCTTTAGCGTACCAGTACCGTCTCCCTCTCCACCCTGCTATGTTTCTTGGCGACGAACCTCTGTTTAGCACTAAAGCTGTTCTGGATTTTCTGAGCGATGTTGTACTGCATGTTATTTGCCCAATAGTTTCGTAGCGCGTCCTCTCTTCAGAGGAAGTCGCCGCGACAGTAGTTTTGCATAGCACGCGCCTCCAGGCCCTTACGTTTTCACAGGGTCTGTCAAGGCAGTAGTGCTTTTTAAAAAGATTTATCTGTGATATATTTTCGCCTATCGTCATTATCTTGCAATCTGTTCTTTCGTGATCATAGTGCACCTCATTAGCCATTGCCATAATTTTATTACATATACATTTTACGCATTTTACAGCGATTGTTTTAGGCCCTTTTACAGCCACTACACATCTACCTTTCGCAATTCATTGCTCCATTGTCAACTCATGAACACTGCCCTGGCGCTCTTTGGCCATATCTGGCCCTTGCGCCATTAAACACCATACATCATCATCAGAGAAAATACGGTTGCGTGAGAGCCACTAGAAACGCTTCTGGTCTAGTTCAAAAGTAAATTACGAAGTGAAATTCTTCAACTGGCAAATGGAATGACTGCATGAAGAATCCCTAGACAGATAAACTACGGTTGCGTGAGAGCCACTAGAAACGCTTCTGGTCCAGTTCAAAGTTAAATTACGAAGATACATTTTTCAACGTGCAGTTGGATTGACTGCATAAGCAATCCATAGACACATATAGAGAAACTATGGTTGCATGAGAGCGATTAGAAACATTCTGGTCTAGTTCAAAAGTAAATTACGAAGTGACATTCTTCAACGCGCAATTGGAGTGACTGCGTGAACCATCCCTAGACACATATAGAGAAACTACGGTTGCGTGAGAGCCACTGGAAACGCTTCTGGTCTAGTTGAAAAGTAAATTACGAAGTGACATTCTTGAACGCGAATTGGGACTGACTGTATAAACAATCCCTAGACACAACAGAGAAACAACGGGTGTGTGACAGCCACTAGAAGCACTTCTGGTCTAGTTCAAAAGTAAATTACGAAGTGACATACTTCAACGCTAAATTGAACTGACTGTATAAACAATCCCTAGACACAATAGAGAAACTACGGGTGCATGGCAGCCACTAGAAACGCTTCTGGTATTGTTCAAAAGTAAATTACGAAGTGAAATTGTTCAACGGGCAATTGCACTGCATGCATAAACAATCCCGAGACACATATAGAGAAAGTACTGGTGCGTGAGAGCCACTAGAAGCGCTTCTGGTCTAGTTCAAAAGTAAATTACGAAATGACATTTTCAACGTGCAGTTGGATTGACTGCAGAAACAATCCATAGACACATATGGAGAAACTACGGTTGCGTGAGAGCCACTAGAAACATTCTGGTCTAGTTGAAATGTATATTACGAAGTGGCATTCTTCAACGCTAAATTGGACTGACTATATAAACAATCCCTAGACACAATAGAGAAACTACGGGTGCGTGACAGCCACTAGAAACGCTTCTGGTATTGTTCAAAAGTAAATTAGGAAGTGAAATTGTTCAAAGCGCAATTGGACGGGATGCATAAACAATCCCTAGACACATATAGAGAAACTACGGTTGCGTGAGAGCCACTAGAAACGCTTCTGGTCGGATTCAAAAGTAAATTACGAAGCGACATTCTTCAACGCGAAATTGAAATGGATGTATCTACAATCCCAAGACACATATAGAGAAACTACGGTTGCGTGAGAGCCACTAGAAACGCTTCTGGTATTGTTCAAAAGTAAATTATTAAGTCGCATTTTTCAACGTGCAGTTGGATTGACTGCATAAACAATCCATAGACAAATATAGAGAAACTATGGTTGCGTGAGAGCCACTAGAAACATTCTGGTCTAGTTGAAAAGTAAATTACCAAGTGACATTCTTCAACGCTAAATTGGACTGTCTGTATAAACAATCCCTAGACACAATAGAGAAACTACGGGTGCGTGAGAGCCACTAGAAGCGATTCTGGCCTAGTTCAAAAGTAAATTACGAAGTGAATCTCTTCAATGCGCAATTGGACTGGATGCATAAAGAATCCCTAGACGCATATAGAAAACTACGGGTGCGTGAGAGCCACTAGAAGCGCTTCTGGTCTAGTTCAAAAGTAAATTACGATGTGACATTCTTCAACGCACAATTGGACTGGATGCATAACCAATCCCTAGACACATATAGAGAAACTAGAATTGCGTGAGAGCCACTAGAAACGCTTCTGGTCTAGTTCAAAAGTAAATACGAAGTGAAATTCTTCAACGGGCAAATGGAATGACTGCATGAACAATCCCTAGACACATACACTACGGTTGCGTGAGAGCCACTAGAAACGCTTCTGGTCTAGTTCAAATTTAAATTACGAAGTGGAATTCTTCAACGCGCAATTGGAGTGACTGCGTGAACCAATTCCTACACACATAAAGAGAAACTACAGTTGCGTGAGAGCCACTAGAAACATTGTGCTCTAGTTGCAAAGTAGATTACGATGTGACATTCTTCAACGCTAAATTGGACTGACTGTATAAAGAATCCCTAGACACAATAGCGAAACTACGGGTGCGTGAGAGCCACTAGAAACGCTTCTGGTCTAGTTCAAAAGTAAATTACGAATTTAATTTCTTCAACGGGCAAATGGAATGACTGCATGAACAATCCCTAGACACATAAACTACGGTTGCGTGAGAGCCACTAGAAACGCTTCTGGTCTAGTTCAAAATTAAATTACGAAGTGACATTCTTCAACGCGGATTGGGACTGACTGTATAAACAATCCCTAGACACAATAGAGAAACAACGGGTTTTGACAGCCACTAGAAACGCTTTTGGTCTAGTTCAAAAGTATATGACGAAGTGGCATTCTTCAAACCGCAATTAGAGTGACTGCATAAACAATCCCTAGACATATATAGAGAAACTACGGTTGCGTGAAAGCCACTAGAAACGCTTCTGGTCTAGTTCAAAAGTAAATTACGAAGTGGCATTCTTCAACGCGCAATTTGAGTGACTGCATAAACAATCCCTAGACACATATAGAGAAACTACGGTTGCGTGAAAGCCACTAGAAACGCTTCTGGTCTAGTTCAAAAGTAAATTACGTAGTGACATTCTTGAACGCGAAATTGGACTGGATGCATCAACAATCCCTAGACACATATAGTGAAACTACAGTTGCGTGAGAGCCACTGGAAACGCTTCTGGTCTAGTTCAAAAGTAAATTAGGAAGTGAAATTGTTCTACGCGCAATTGGACGGGATGCATAAACAATCCCTAGACACATATAGAGAAACTACGGTTGCGTGAGAGCCACTAGAAACGCTTCTGGTCTAGTTCAAAAGTAAATTAAGAAGCGACATTCTTCAACGCGAAATTGGATGGGATGCATCTACAATCACACATATATATACACATATAGAGAAACTACGGTTGCGTGAGAGCCACTGGAAACGCTTCTGGTATTCTTCAAAAGTAAATTACGAAGTGACATTTTTCAACGTGCAGTTGGATTGACTGAATAAACAATCCATAGACACATATAGAGAAACTATGGTTACGTGAGAGCCACTAGAAACATTCTGGTCTAGTTGAAAAGTAAATTACGATGTGACATTCTTCAACGCTAAATTGGACTGTCTGTATAAACAATCCCTAGACACAATAGAGAAACTACGGGTGCGTGAGAGCCACTAGAAGGGCTTCTGGCCTAGTTCAAAAGTAAATTACGAAGTGAATCTCTTCAACGCGCAATTGGACTGGATGCATAAACAATCCCTAGACACATATAGAAAACTACGGGTGCGTGAGAGCCACTAGAAGCGCTTCTGGTCTAGTTCAAAATGTAAATTGCGATGTGAAATTCTTCAACGCACAATTGGACTGGATGCATAACCAATCCCCAGACACATATAGAGAAACTAGAATTGCGTGAGAGCCACTAGAAACGCTTCTGGTCTAGTTCAAAAGTAAATTACGAAGTGAAATCCTTCAACGCGCAATTATACTGGATTCATAAACAATCCCTAGACACATATAGAGAAACTACTATTGCGTGAGAGCCGCTAGAAACGCTTCTGGTCTAAATGAAAAGTTAATTACGAAGTGATATTTTTCAACGCTAAATTGGACTGACGGTAAAAACAATCCCTAGACACAATAGAGAAACTACGGGTGTGTGAAATCTACTAGAAATGCTTCTGGTCTGGTTGAAAAGTAAATTACGATGTGACATTCCTCAACGCTAAATTGGACTGCATGCCGAAACAATCTCTAGACATATATAGAGAAACTACAATGTCGTGAGTGCCACTAGAAACGCTTCTGGTCTAGTTGAAAAGTAAATTACCAAATGACATTCTTCAACGTGCAATTGGACTGACTGTA
Organism: Dermacentor silvarum; assembly: GCF_013339745.2. Classification (NCBI taxonomy): domain Eukaryota; kingdom Metazoa; phylum Arthropoda; class Arachnida; order Ixodida; family Ixodidae; genus Dermacentor; species Dermacentor silvarum. The sequence continues at coordinate 21,866 of NW_023606071.1, forward strand.
TAAACAATTCGTACACACATAGAGAAACTACGTGTGCGTGACAGCCGCTAGAAACGCTTCTGGTCTAGTTCAAAAGTAAATTACGAAGTGGCATTCTTCAACGCGCAATTGGACGGAATGCATAAACAATCCCAAGACACATATAGAGAAACTACTATTGCGTGAGAGCCGCTAGAAACGCTTCTGGTCTAAATGAAAAGTAAATTACGAAGTGACATTCTTCAACGCTAAATTGGACTGACTGTATAAACAATCCCTACACACAATAGAGAAACTACGTGTGCGTGACAGCCGCTAGAAACGCTTCTGGTCTAGTTCAAAAGTAAATTACGAAGTGGCATTCTTCAACGCGCAATTCGAGTGACTGCATAAACAATCCCTAGACACATATAGAGAAACTACGGTTGCGTGAAAGCCACTAGAAACGCTTCTGGTCTAGTTCAAAAGTAAATTACGAAGTGACATTCTTCAACGAGAAATCGGACAGGATGCATCAACAATCCCTAGACACGTATAGTGAAACTACGGTTGCGTGAGAGCCACTGGAAACGCTTCTGGTCTAGTTCAAAAGTAAATTACGAAATGACGTTCTTTAACGCTAAATTGGGCTGGATGCATCAACAATTCCTAGACACATATAGAGAAACTACGGTCGCGTGAAAGCCACTAGAAACGCTTCTGGTCTAGTTCAAAAGTAAATTACGAAGTGACATGCTTCAACGCGAAATTGGACTGGATGCATCAACAATCCCTAGACACATATAGTGAAACTACGGCTGCGTGAGAGCCACTGGAAACGCTTCTGGTATAGTTCAAAAGTAAATTTTAAAGTGACATTCTTCAAAGCGCAATTGGAATGACTACGTGAACAGTCCCCATACCCATATAGAGAAGATACGGTTGCGTGAGAGCCACTAGAAACGCTTCTGGTCTAGTTCAAAAGTAAATTACGAAGTGAAATTCTTCAACGGGCAAATCGAATGACTGCATGAAGAATCCATAGACAGATAAACTACGGTTGCGTGAGAGCCACTAGAAACGCTTCTGGTCCAGTTCAAAGTTAAATTACGAAGTGACATTTTTCAACGTGCAGTTGGATTGACTGCATAAACAATCCATAGACACATATAAAGAAACTATGGTTGCATGAGAGCGATTAGAAACATTCTGGTCTAGTTCAAAAGTAAATTACGAAGTGACATTCTTCAACGCGCAATTGGAGTGACTGCGTGAACCATCCCTAGACACATATAGAGAAACTACGGTTGCGTGAGAGCCACTGGAAACGCTTCTGGTCTAGTTCAAAAGTAAATTACGAAGTGACATTCTTCAACGCGCAATTGGAGTGACTGCGTGAACCATCCCTAGACACATATAGAGAAACTACGGTTGCGTGAGAGCCACTGGAAACGCTTCTGGTCTAGTTGAAAAGTAAATTACCAAGTGACATTCTTCAACGCTAAATTGGACTGTCTGTATAAACAATCCCTAGACACAATTGAGAAACTACGGGTGCGTGAGAGCCACTAGAAGCGCTTCTGGCCTAGTTCAAAAGTAAATTACGAAGTGAATCTCTTCAATGCGCAGTTGGACTGGATGCATAAACAATCCCTAGACGCATATAGAAAACTACGGGTGCGTGAGAGCCACTAGAAGCGCTTCTGGTCTAGTTCAAATGTAAATTACGATGTGACATTCTTCAACGCACAATTGGACTGGATGCATAACCAATCCGTAGACACATATAGAGAAACTAGAATTGCGTGAGAGCCACTAGAAACGCTTCTGGTCTAGTTCAAAAGTAATTACGAAGTGACATTCTTCAACGCGAATTGGACTGACTGCATAAACAATCCCTAGACACAATAGAGAAACTACGGTTGTTGAGAGCCACTAGAAACGCTTCTGGTCTAGTTCAAAAGTAAATTACGAAGTGAATTCTTCAACGCGCAAATGGAATGACTGCATGAACAATCCCTAGACACATAAACTACGGTTGCGTGAGAGCCACTAGAAACGCTTCTGGTCTAGTTCAAAAGTAAATTACGAAGTGACATTCTTCAACGCGCGATTGGACTGACTGTATAAACAATCCCTAGACACAATAGAGAAACTACGGTTTTGAGAGCCACTAGAAACGCTTCTGGTCTAGTTCAAAAGTAAATTACGAAGTGACATTCTTCAACGCGCATTAAGTGACTGCATAAACAATCCCTAGACACATATAGAGAAACTACGGTTGCGTGAGAGCCACTAGAAACGCTTCTGGTCTAGTTCAAAAGTAAATTACGAAGTGGCATTCTTCAACGCGCAATTTGAGTGACTGCATAAACAATCCCTAGACACATATAGAGAAACTACGGTTGCGTGAAAGCCACTAGAAACGCTTCTGGTCTAGTTCAAAAGTAAATTACGTAGTGACATTCTTGAACGCGAAATTGGACTGGATGCATCAACAATCCCTAGACACATATAGTGAAACTACAGTTGCGTGAGAGCCACTGGAAACGCTTCTGGTCTAGTTCAAAAGTAAATTAGGAAGTGAAATTGTTCTACGCGCAATTGGACGGGATGCATAAACAATCCCTAGACACATATAGAGAAACTACGGTTGCGTGAGAGCCACTAGAAACGCTTCTGGTCTAGTTCAAAAGTAAATTAAGAAGCGACATTCTTCAACGCGAAATTGGATGGGATGCATCTACAATCACACATATATACACATATAGAGAAACTACGGTTGCGTGAGAGCCACTGGAAACGCTTCTGGTATTCTTCAAAAGTAAATTACGAAGTGACATTTTTCAACGTGCAGTTGGATGACTGAATAAACAATCCATAGACACATATAGAGAAACTATGGTTACGTGAGAGCCACTAGAACACTTCTGGTCTAGTTGAAAAGTAAATTACGAAGTGACATTCTTCAACGCTAAATTGGACTGTCTGTATAAACAATCCTAGACACAATAGAGAAACTACGGGTGCGTGAGAGCCACTAGAAGGCTTCTGGCCTATGTTCAAAAGTAAATTACGAAGTGAATCTCTTCAACGCGCAATTGGACTGGATGCATAAACAATCCCTAGACACATATAGAAAACTACGGGTGCGTGAGAGCCACTAGAAGCGCTTCTGGTCTAGTTCAAATGTAAATTGCGATGTGACATTCTTCAACGCACAATTGGACTGGATGCATAACCAATCCCCAGACACATATAGAGAAACTAGAATTGCGTGAGAGCCACTAGAAACGCTTCTGGTCTAGTTCAAAGTAAATTACGAAGTGAAATCCTTCAACGCGCAATTATACTGGATTCATAAACAATCCCTAGACACATATAGAGAAACTACTATTGCGTGAGAGCCGCTAGAAACGCTTCTGGCTAAATGAAAAGTAATTACGAAGTGACATTCTTCAACGCTAAATTGGACTGACGGTAAAAACAATCCCTAGACACAATAGAGAAACTACGGGTGTGTGAAATCTACTAGAAATGCTTCTGGTCTGGTTGAAAAGTAAATTACGATGTGACATTCTCAACGCTAAATTGGACTGCATGCCGAAACAATCTCTAGACATATATAGAGAAACTACAATGTCGTGAGTGCCACTAGAAACGCTTCTGGTCTAGTTGAAAAGTAAATTACCAAATGACATTCTTCAACGTGCAATTGGACTGACTGTATAAACAATTCGTACACACATAGAGAAACTACGTGTGCGTGACAGCCGCTAGAAACGCTTCTGGTCTAGTTCAAAAGTAAATTACGAAGTGGCATTCTTCAACGCGCAATTGGACGGAATGCATAAACAATCCCAAGACACATATAGAGAAACTACTATTGCGTGAGAGCCGCTAGAAACGCTTCTGGTCTAAATGAAAAGTAAATTACGAAGTGACATTCTTCAACGCTAAATTGGACTGACTGTATAAACAATCCCTACACACAATAGAGAAACTACGTGTGCGTGACAGCCGCTAGAAACGCTTCTGGTCTAGTTCAAAAGTAAATTACGAAGTGGCATTCTTCAACGCGCAATTCGAGTGACTGCATAAACAATCCCTAGACACATATAGAGAAACTACGGTTGCGTGAAAGCCACTAGAAACGCTTCTGGTCTAGTTCAAAAGTAAATTACGAAGTGACATTCTTCAACGAGAAATCGGACAGGATGCATCAACAATCCCTAGACACGTATAGTGAAACTACGGTTGCGTGAGAGCCACTGGAAACGCTTCTGGTCTAGTTCAAAAGTAAATTACGAAATGACGTTCTTTAACGCTAAATTGGGCTGGATGCATCAACAATTCCTAGACACATATAGAGAAACTACGGTCGCGTGAAAGCCACTAGAAACGCTTCTGGTCTAGTTCAAAAGTAAATTACGAAGTGACATGCTTCAACGCGAAATTGGACTGGATGCATCAACAATCCCTAGACACATATAAAGAAACTATGGTTGCATGAGAGCGATTAGAAACATTCTGGTCTAGTTCAAAAGTAAATTACGAAGTGACATTCTTCAACGCGCAATTGGAGTGACTGCGTGAACCATCCCTAGACACATATAGAGAAACTACGGTTGCGTGAGAGCCACTGGAAACGCTTCTGGTCTAGTTCAAAAGTAAATTACGAAGTGACATTCTTCAACGCGCAATTGGAGTGACTGCGTGAACCATCCCTAGACACATATAGAGAAACTACGGTTGCGTGAGAGCCACTGGAAACGCTTCTGGTCTAGTTGAAAAGTAAATTACCAAGTGACATTCTTCAACGCTAAATTGGACTGTCTGTATAAACAATCCCTAGACACAATTGAGAAACTACGGGTGCGTGAGAGCCACTAGAAGCGCTTCTGGCCTAGTTCAAAAGTAAATTACGAAGTGAATCTCTTCAATGCGCAGTTGGACTGGATGCATAAACAATCCCTAGACGCATATAGAAAACTACGGGTGCGTGAGAGCCACTAGAAGCGCTTCTGGTCTAGTTCAAATGTAAATTACGATGTGACATTCTTCAACGCACAATTGGACTGGATGCATAACCAATCCCTAGACACATATAGAGAAACTAGAATTGCGTGAGAGCCACTAGAAACGCTTCTGGTCTAGTTCAAAAGTAAATACGAAGTGAAATTCTTCAACGGGAAAATGGAATGACTGCATGAACAATCCCTAGACACATACACTACGGTTGCGTGAGAGCCACTAGAAACGCTTCTGGTCTAGTTCAAATTTAAATTACGAAGTGGAATTCTTCAACGCGCAATTGGAGTGACTGCGTGAACCAATTCCTACACACATAAAGAGAAACTACAGTTGCGTGAGAGCCACTAGAAACATTGTGCTCTAGTTCAAAAGTAGATTACGATGTGACATTCTTCAACGCTAAATTGGACTGACTGTATAAAGAATCCCTAGACACAATAGCGAAACTACGGGTGCGTGAGAGCCACTAGAAACGCTTCTGGTCTAGTTCAAAAGTAAATTACGAATTTAAATTCTTCAACGGGCAAAAGGAATGACTGCATGAACAATCCCTAGACACATAAACTACGGTTGCGTGAGAGCCACTAGAAACGCTTCTGGTCTAGTTCAAAATTAAATTACGAAGTGACATTCTTCAACGCGAATTGGGACTGACTGTATAAACAATCCCTAGACACAATAGAGAAACAATGGGTTTTGACAGCCACTAGAAACGCTTTTGGTCTAGTTCAAAAGTATATGACGAAGTGGCATTCTTCAACGCGCAATTAGAGTTACTGCATAAACAATCCCTCGACATATATAGAGAAACTACGGTTGCGTGAAAGCCACTAGAAACGCTTCTGGTCTAGTTCAAAAGTAAATTACGAAGTGGCATTCTTCAACGCGCAATTTGAGTGACTGCATAAACAATCCCTAGACACATATCGAGAAACTACGGTTGCGTGAAAGCCACTAGAAACGCTTCTGGTCTAGTTCAAAAGTAAATTACGTAGTGACATTCTTGAACGCGAAATTGGACTGGATGCATCAACAATCCCTACACACATATAGTGAAACTACAGTTGCGTGAGAGCCACTGGAAACGCTTCCAGTCTAGTTCAAAAGTCAATTACGAAGTGACATTCTTCAACGCGAAATTGGACTAGATGCATCAACAATCCCTAGTAACATATAGACAAACTACGGTCGCGTGAAAGCCACTAGAAACGCTTCTGGTCTAGTTCAAAAGTAAATTACGAAGTGACATTCTTCAACGCGCAATTGGAATGACTACGTGAGCAGTCCCTATACCCATATAGAGAAAATACAGTTGCGTGGGAGCCGCTAGAAATGCTTCTGGTCTAGTTCAAAATAAATTACGAAGTGACATTTTTCAACGTGCAGTTGGATTGACTCCATAAACAATCCATAGACGCATATAGAGAAACTATGGTTGCGTGAGAGCCACTTGAAGCACTTCTGGTCTAGTTCAAAAGTAAAGTACGAAGTGACATTCTTCAACGCTAAATTGGACTGACTGTATAAACAATCCCTAGACACAATAGAGTAACTACGGGTGAGTGACAGCCACTAGAAACGCTTCTGGTATTGTTCAAAAGTAAATTAGGAAGTGAAATTGTTCTACGCGCAATTGGACGGGATGCATAAACAATCCCTAGACACATATAGAGAAACTACGGTTGCGTGAGAGCCACTAGAAACGCTTCTGGTCTAGTTCAAAAGGAAATTACGAAGCGACATTCTTCAACGCGAAATTGGACGGGATGCATCTACAATCACACATATATATACACATATAGAGAAAAAACGGTTGCGTGAGAGCCACTGGAAACGCTTCTGGTATTGTTCAAATGTAAATTACGAAGTGACATTTTTCAACGTGCAGTTGGATTGATTGAATAAACAATCCATAGACACATATAGAGAAACTATGGTTACGTGAGAGCCACTAGAAACATTCTGGTCTAGTTGAAAAGTAAATTACGATGTGACATTCTTCAACGCTAAATTGGACTGTCTGTATAAACAATCCCTAGACACAATAGAGAAACTACGGGTGCGTGAGAGCCACTAGAAGGGCTTCTGGTCTAGTTCAAAAGTAAATTACGAAGTGGCATTCTTCAACGCGCAATTGGACGGAATGCATAAACAATCCCAAGACACATATAGAGAAACTACTATTGCGTGAGAGCCGCTAGAAACGCTTCTGGTCTAAATGAAAAGTAAATTACGAAGTGACATTCTTCAACGCTAAATTGGACTGACTGTATAAACAATCCCTACACACAATAGAGAAACTACGTGTGCGTGACAGCCGCTAGAAACGCTTCTGGTCTAGTTCAAAAGTAAATTACGAAGTGGCATTCTTCAACGCGCAATTCGAGTGACTGCATAAACAATCCCTAGACACATATAGAGAAACTACGGTTGCGTGAAAGCCACTAGAAACGCTTCTGGTCTAGTTCAAAAGTAAATTACGAAGTGACATTCTTCAACGAGAAATCGGACAGGATGCATCAACAATCCCTAGACACGTATAGTGAAACTACGGTTGCGTGAGAGCCACTGGAAACGCTTCTGGTCTAGTTCAAAAGTAAATTACGAAATGACGTTCTTTAACGCTAAATTGGGCTGGATGCATCAACAATTCCTAGACACATATAGAGAAACTACGGTCGCGTGAAAGCCACTAGAAACGCTTCTGGTCTAGTTCAAAAGTAAATTACGAAGTGACATGCTTCAACGCGAAATTGGACTGGATGCATCAACAATCCCTAGACACATATAGTGAAACTACGGCTGCGTGAGAGCCACTGGAAACGCTTCTGGTATAGTTCAAAAGTAAATTTTAAAGTGACATTCTTCAAAGCGCAATTGGAATGACTACGTGAACAGTCCCCATACCCATATAGAGAAGATACGGTTGCGTGAGAGCCACTAGAAACGCTTCTGGTCTAGTTCAAAAGTAAATTACGAAGTGAAATTCTTCAACGGGCAAATCGAATGACTGCATGAAGAATCCATAGACAGATAAACTACGGTTGCGTGAGAGCCACTAGAAACGCTTCTGGTCCAGTTCAAAGTTAAATTACGAAGTGACATT